>NC_041385.1:350985126-351048601 GCF_002162155.2 Triticum dicoccoides | reverse complement strand
CAGCATCACCAACGCCGTCGACCTCCCCCACCACCTCCGCCATGGCTCCGAAAGCCGACAAGGGGAAGGGCGTGAAGTCGGCCGAGGCGCAGCGGCTCGCGGCGCTGCGGAAGGAGCGGGCGATCTTCTCCCCTCAGCTCGGTGCGCAGGAGCTGAGGGAGTACTACTACCTCTTCTGGTCGACGGAGACGCGAGCGCATCCGCGCACGAGGGTACTCCCGGCCGCTGCTTCGGAACTGGCTCCAAACGGGTACCCATTCTTCGCACTGTTCTTCTATTGCGGGCTCTGCCCGCCCTTCTTGGAGTTCTTCTGCGACATAATGAACACCTACGGGCTCCGCCTCCTTGATTTCACCCCCAACGCCGTTCTGACCATGGCAGTTTTCACACATTTGTGCGAAAACTTTGTCGGAGTCCACCCCAATGTAGCCCTTTTCCGCCACTTCTTCATGCCTCGGGTCGAGAGAGGAGAGCCACTTGCCGGAGGGATCGCCTGGATCTCGAGAGTCGGCAAGAAGGAAGCGTATCTGGAAGGTGAGCTTCGCAGCAAATGGGAGGAGTGGAGAGCGGAGTGGTGCTGGATCGTCGAGGAGGATCCGCAGCCGTTCACTGCCCTGCGCCAAGCCCCAATCGTGCGCGGCAATGATTGGAGCAACGTGGCCCCGGAAGACGACAGATTGAAGATTACCGTCACCCGGATCCTTCGCCTCAGGCTTGCCGGGCTCACTGTAGGCGCAGTTGGCGCAGACTTCCTTCGCCGCCACATCGCCCCCCTGCAGGAGAGGGGGAGACCCGCCTGGGAGTTCAAGAACTCGGCGGATATCATGAGGCTGCGCCCGGGCCTCAACTTCAACTTCACCATCCTGGAGTTGGATGCAATGCTTCTGGAGCTGTTCAAGCGCGACCCTCAGCACCCATTCACGCTACCGAGGAGCGTCGTTCCGTTGTGCAACAATTCGTCGCTTGACCGGATCCGCGCGATGATGCCGTTGTGCGATTCGCACGGAATCGCCCCAACCTGGCAAGAACCTGCGGATGACATCGTACAAGCGTTCTTTGACGACTTGGTAGAAGTGCCGGTCCACGCCGACGAACAGAAGAGCCTCACCCGCGACACTACCGACACGGAGCTGCAGCGCATCGCCACTAGGGCGGAAGAGGCTGCGGCAGCAGCTGCCGCGGGCGCGTTCGGGTTCACCGTGGAGGAGGCAGAGGCGGCGGAGGTGGCAAGCCTTGCCGAGCGCGAGGAGTTTGTCGGCGAAGAAGAGCTTGCCGGCCCTGAAGCTGAGCCGAGCGAGGCCGGCGAGGAAGAGCCCGAGCCTTCAGACAGCTTGCTGCAGGCGGAGCCCCCGACCCCGCCAAGAAGGCGTCTCCGCAGGGCCGGGGACGTAGCGGGACGGCAAACGAGCCAACAGCCGCCAAGTCGTGCGACACGCTCTACCGCGGCAAGCAATGTTGCCGCGGGAGTGCCTCACGCTGCGGCGGCAACTGGAGCGGGATTTTCCCGGTCCACCGCCACCGCTCCTGCCAAGCGGGCAAGGGATCCTACTCCTCCGCCTCGCCGCAGCGGAGGGGAGCCGGACTTCAATCTCTCCGCGCTCAGCTCCGACGAGGAGGAAGAAGACTAAGTTTCTTTGGTGTTCTTGTAGTTCTCCAATCTTGTTGCTTTTATCTTGTCTCTGACTTGCTTCAATCTGAACCCATTCCTTTTCAGGACGTTGGCCCAGAGAGCGGCGAAGAGAGCCAAGGCTCCGGTGATTGTCATTGAAGATGATCCCACCGTGTCAGCAGGGGGTGTGTCTGAGACCACCTTGACAGACCTGGCAGCTACTCCCCAAAGCAGCCCCCAGCGCAGCCCCCAGCGTAAGTACATGGTTTGCTTCTGGCTGACAGGCGCTCATGGGTGCTCTTCTCTCTACTGATATCTTGCTTGTTGATTTGTGTAGGAGCAGAACAGCCTCACCAGGAGGGCCCGGAAGCCGCCCCCGAAGTGCCATCTGCTTCGACTACGCCGCCAAAGGAGGAGTCCCCGGCAAGGGAGCGCTCTCCGGCAAGGGAGAACTCCCCGGCAAGGGACAGTTCTCCGGCAAGGGACGGCACCAGTGATCCTCCGGCGGTTGAGACCGCGACCGCAGATCCTAGTACAGGTAATCTTCTTGCCTGAAACCTTCCCTTGGGTTCTTCTTCTTCTGAATTCCCTTTCTTGGATTTTTGCTTGATTTTTCTCCCTTCTTCGTTCTTCAGATCCATCTGCTGCGGAGCCAATGGAGACTGAGGACGCCGGCGAGGAAGGCGCGCGTGGCAGCAACGCCGCCGCCGCCGCCAACGAAGAAGGGGCCGGTGCTGATGAGGCCGACGGTGAAGAGGCCGCCAAGGCTGCCGCTGCAGAAGCTGGCGAGGGGTCGGGCGATCGCATTGACGGCCCTGAGGCCGCAGGAGCGCCAGGCGCTGCGCCGACCGCCGATCCCTCTGCCGCTGCCGCGGAGCCAGGCTCTGAAGAGCCCTAGCCCGGCGCCTACACACGAGCTAGATCTTCATTTTCCTTCATCAACATGCCACCGAAGAAGAAGGCTTCGGAGGCAGCTGTTCCGTCCACGTCGATCCCACTGCCACCGGAGCAAACGGGTGGTGGGGTAGACGTCGGCGGAAGGACGGACGTCGACGAGGAAGCTCACGACGCTGCCAGGTCCAAGGGAAAGGCAGCGCAGACCTCGACGTTCGTGCTTGTTCCACGCCCATCTCAGGAGGCGCAGGAACGACAGCGTCATGGTACTCGCAGTACCATACGTTTGTTGGGCCAAGATCAAGCTGGTGGATCCCAGGGCGCTCAAGATCAGCATGCACGCCAGCGTACCAGTACGAGCGAGACACGGTCGCCCGGACGGGATAATGCTCCTTCTAACATAGTTAGAAGTCCGAGCACATCCCGCTCCTCGCGCCGTCCGCCACTGCCACCCACCACTCCGGCAGAAGCTTTGGCGCGAGCTCAACTGCTCCTAGATTACCCTCCGACGTCGGACAAGATCGACGAATGGAGGGCCACCATTTAGGGTCTCATCGGCTACACCAACGGCGACACTCCGCGGCAGCCGAGCGCGTTGCTGCCGCGGCAGGGTTGCCAGGCGCGAGCCGGTGGCGACGAAACTGGTGGAGGTGCAACCACCATGCAATCACCATCCCGAAGGCCAAGATCACCGACTCGCCGGATCCACCTCGACAGCGACTCCACCACATCGTCGGATCCATGAGCTCGTCGTGATCAGCGCCAAGTTCTTCACGATCGACAGCAAGAAGACGCTCATACTCGCATTGAGCGCCGAAGAGAAGTGCGACGTCAATCCGACAAGCGCGTTGGGCCGTCTGTTGACATGCATGCGCCAGGGGAACCAGGCGACTTGCCGTACGCGGTAGGTTGCCCTGCGTTCAATCGTGAGCTGCGGCAAGTCCAGTGGCCCAGCATGAAGAACTTCAAGCCAGACGTACCGGAGAAGTACGACGGCAAGACGCATCCGTCGGAGTTCCTCGGAATCTACACCATTGCGGTGCAGGCTGCCGGGGGACGGGACGACAAGATCCTTGCCAACTACTTCCCGCTGGTGCTCAAGCCCAACGTCAGATCCTGGCTCATGCACTTGTCGGACAACTCCATATCCTCTTGGGCAGATCTATGCCATCAGTTTGTCGGCGCCTTCACAGGCGGGCACAAGCCTCATGGCCAAGAGAGTGACCTTCATCTGCTCGCCCAGAAGGAAGGAGAACCCCTGCGCAAGTACATTCAGAGATTCAGCAGTGTACAGCACAACATCCCAGACGTCCACCCTGCCGCGGTGATCAGCGCGTTCCATCAGAACGTGCGAAACCGCAGGATGCGGGAGGAAATGGCGATGTGCAAGATCAGAGACGTCAGTGAGCTATATGCCCTGGCCGACAAGTGTGCACGTGCTGAGGAAGGGAGGAGACTCCCCGGAGAGAACATAGGAGCAGGAGGATCTGACAGTAAAGATGCAGCCCCGGCAAGGAAAAACCGGCGGCGAAATAACAGGAAGAAGAAAGGCAAAGAGGTGCTAGTCGTCGAGCAGTCCGGCAGCGGTGGTGGCGCCAAGAAAGCCAAAGATGGTAACTCTGGCAAGGAGGTTGCCGCAGCTGTGGCAGTCGCCGACAAGCAGGACGGCACCAACAAGCAGTACTGCAAAATCCACCGCACTAAGGGCCATGACCTCCAGAGCTGCAAGAAAGTCGAGCAGCTTGTTGAGCAACAGAAAGCTGAATATGAGCGGCGCGACAAGGAGAAAGCCCAGGAAGGTGCTGGAGGATCCGACAAGAAACATCCCAGCCGAGGAGGACGCTGTGGCAAGGCCAAGCAGCGACAAGGAGACAGACCTCCTCGCGGCCGCGACAAGGATGAAGATGACGACGACGATGAAGACATGGATGGTAAGGAGACTGATGAGCAGGAGTTCCAGAAAGCCACAGAGGTCCTGTGCGTTGACGGCGGTGCTTCTCTGCATACTTCGCACCGCCAGCTCAAGCAGTGGGTGCGGGAAGTTAATGCAGCAGAACCACCCGTCGAGTCACGCAAGCCTCTGAAATGGTCCAGCACGCCTATCATCTTTGATATTGAGGACCACCCTGATCGCATAACTGCGGTCGGGTGCTTGGTGATGTTGGTTTCACCAACTATCCGCAACCTCAAGGTCACTAAGATGTTAGTTGACGGCGGGGCCGGCTTGAACCTGATCTCCTCCGCGGTGCTCCAGAAGCTGCAGATCCCTGACAATGAGCTCAAAGAAACCGGTACATTTCAAGGAATCAACCCGGGAAGGAGCAAGCCGAAGGGAAATATCACGTTGCCGGTAACATTTGGCAGCAAATTGAACTTTAGGACTGAGAGGGTCACTTTTGACATTGCTGACTTCCCATTGCCTTACAATGGGATACTCGGCCGTCCAGCACTCGCCAAATTCATGGCAGCCTCTCACTATGCCTACAACATGCTGAAGATGCCAGGCCCGATAAGTGTCATCTCTGTCCCTGGCGACAAGAAGGATGCTCTTATCTGCGCCGACAAGATCTACTGGGAAGCAACAGCTACAACAGATCGCAAATCACCTGCCGCTGAAGCTCCCGGGGCGAAGAAGAAGACCAAGTCCGGCAAGAGCTCTGATGCCCACTCCGGCAAGCGCACCTCTTCGGAGTGCTGCGCTACTGTCGAGGACGCACCATCGAGCTCCACCGGCAAGTGTAAGAAGGCAATGGCAGCTCCACCTGAGACCAAGAAGGTGCCCGCCAAGGAGGAAGGCACTGGTGGTACCTTCACCATCAGTGCCACTCTCGACCCTAAATAGGAAAGCGCGCTCGTTGCTTTCCTGCGGACGAATGTCGACGTGTTTTTGTGGCAACCTTCTGACATCCCCGGTGTTCCCAGGAAAGTAATTGAGAACCACCTTGCCATCTGTCCTCATGCGTGGCCTGTTAAGCAGAAAGTTAGGAAATAGGCAGTGGAGCACCAAGAATTCATCGCAGAAGAAATCAGGAAGTTGGAAGCAGCGGGCCTTGTTAGAGGGGTGCTCCATCCTACGTGGTTGGCCAATCATGTAGTCGTGCACAAGGCAAACGGGAAATGGAGGCTTTGTATCGACTTTACCGATGTTAATAAAGCTTGTCCTAAAGACCCATTTCCCTTGCCGCGCATCGACCAGATTGTTGACTCCACGGCCGGGTGTGATTTGCTTTCATTTCTTGATCCATACTCAGGATACCATCAGATCTTCATGGCAGAAGAGGATGAGGAGAAGACCGCATTCATCACCCCGTGTGGCATGTACTGTTTCATACGGATGCCTTTCGGTTTGAAGAATGCTGGTTCAACATTTGCAAGGGTAGTCCACCACGCTTTTGAGCCGCAGATGCACAGGAATGTGGAAGCCTACATGGATGACATAGTGGTCAAGAGCAAGGACAGGGCGACCCTGATTCAAGATTTGGACGAAACATTTGCAAATCTGCGCAAGATCAACCTCAAGCTTAACCCCGAGAAGTGCGTGTTTGGAGTACCCTCCGGCAAGCTTCTCGGGTTCTTCGTGTCTCAGCGGGGAATTCAAGCCAATCCCGACAAGATCAAGGCCATTGAGCAGATCGAAGCACCAAGGCACATCAAGGATGTACGAAGACTCGCCGGATGCGTGGCTGCTCTCAGCAGGTTTATCTCTAGATCTGCTGAGCACGCCCTGCCATTTTTCAAAATATTGAAAAAGGCAGGTCCAATGAAATGGACTCCGGAGGCGGAGGCTGCGCTGCAGGACTTGAAGAAATACATGTCCTCCACCCCAACACTTGTCGCACCTAAGCCACAAGAGAAGTTGCTGCTGTATATAGCGGCAACCAATCAAGTGGTTAGTGCTGCGTTAGTGGCGGAGAGGGAGGCAGATGATGAGCCAGCAACCACGGCAGATGCATCCAGCGACAAGCAGGGGGCTTCGCCGACAAGCTCTAGTCCTGACAAGGATGGATCTGCGCAGGAGCATGATAAGATGCAGAAGAGAATGGTGCAGCGCCCAGTTTACTTTGTCAGTTCCCTTCTGCAGGGGGCTAGGTCAAGGTACTCTGGTGTGCAGAAATTGCTTTTCGGCCTTCTCATGGCCTCGAGAAAGCTGCGCCATTACTTCCAAGCACATGAGATCACAGTTGTCACTCGCTTTCCGTTGAAGAGGATACTGCAAAATCCAGAAGCAACAGGCAGGATTGTCGAGTGGGCATTAGAACTATCAAGCTTTGGCCTTAAGTTTGAAAGTACTTCAACTATCCAAAACAGAGCATTGGCAGAGTTCATAGCAGAGTGGACACCAACACAAGATGAAGAAATTCTAGAGACAAGCATCCCCGTCAAGGAAGCGAGCAAAGAGTGGCTGATGTACTTTGATGGTGCCTTCTCGCTGCAAGGCGCCGGTGCGGGCGTGCTGCTTGTCGCACCCACCAGAGAGCACCTCAAGTACGTAGTCCAGATGCACTTTCCCAAGGAGCAAGCAACCAACAATACTGCAGAGTATGAAGGACTGCTTGCCGGTCTCAGGATCGCAGCGGACCTTGGGATCAAGAAGCTCATTGTCAGGTGTGACTCACAGCTTGTCGTCCGCCAAGTGAACAAGAACTATCAGAGTCCGTTGATGGAAGCATATGTTGATGAAGTAAGAAAGCTGGAAGAGCACTTTGACGGCCTACAAATGGAGCATGTTCCGAGAGCTCAGAATGACATTGCTGATGGCCTGTCGAAGTGCGCCGCACTAAAGTTGCCTGTGGAACCAGGGATCTTTGTGCTCAAGCTGACTCAACCGTCCGTAACGCCATCAACTGGACAGAACAAGAAGAGGAAGTTGATTTGTAGTGACTATTTTCCGGCAGAGCTCCCTGAAGCCGCCGCCAAGAAAGTCCCCAAGATCAACGCCAAGGGTGCTGAGGAGCAGTCTGCTCCGGCAAGCCTTATGGTTTGTTCCGTTGTAGCAGACGCTCCCGACAAGCTTTGCTCCGGCAAGCTTGCCGGGGAACATCAAGCTTTGGCTGAGCCGCAAGTTCTCGCCATGGAAGCGGATGTTCCCGCAGCAGCAAATGTGCCTTTAGTCCTTGTTGTCGAGCCACAAGCTCCAGCATGGGCACAGCAGATTGTCCATTTCCTTCAGACAGGAGAACTTCCCGAAGAGTAAGAAGAAGCGGAAAAAGTAGCCCGGCAGTCAAGTATGTACCAGTTTGTTGACAGCACACTATACAAAAGAAGACTCAACGGTGTGAAATTGAAGTGTATTTGCCGGGAAGACGGACAAAAGCTGTTGGCAGAGATACATGGAGGCATATGTGGTCACAACATTGGCGCAAGAGCACTTGCCGGCAAAGCGTTCCGGCAAGGTTTCTTTTGGCCGACAGCCCTCCAGGATGCAACTGCACAAGTAACCAAGTGTGAAGCGTGCCAGTTCCATTCCAAGCAGATACACCAGCCAGCTCAAGCTCTCCAGACGATCCCTTTATCCTGGCCATCTTCGGTCTGGGGGCTCGACATTCTCGGCCCCTTTCCCCAAGCTGTCAGGGGTTTGAGTACTTGTACGTCGCAATCGATAAGTTCACAAAGTGGCCGGAAGTGGAACCGGTGAGGAAGGTGACAGCGCAGTCAGCAGTCAAGTTCTTCAGGTCGATTGTTTGCCGTTTCGGGATCCCTAACAGGATCATCACCGACAACGGCACACAATTCACGAGCCGCACCTTCATGCAGTACGTCCAAGATCTTGGCGCCAAGGTCTGCTTCGCTTCTGTTGCTCATCCGAGAAGCAACGATCAAGCGGAGAGGGCAAATGCTGAAGTGCTGCGCGGGCTCAAGACCAGGACTTTCGACAGGCTGCGCAAGTGCGGAAGAAACTGGATCGAGGAGCTGCCGGTGATTCTTTGGTCGATCAGAATGACGCCAAATCGAGCCACTGGCCAGACACCTTTCGCTCTAGTCTATGGAGCAGAGGCAGTTCTCCCCACGGAACTCATATACGGATCACCTCGAGTGCTCGTTTATGATGAGCTTGAGCAAGAGCAGCTGCGACAAGATGACGCGCTGCTCCTTGAGGAGGATCGTCTTCAGGCTGCTGTACGAGCTGCTCGATACTAGCAAGCTTTGTGCCGCTACCATAGCCGCAAAGTTAATGCCAGAAGCTTCGAGGAAGGCGACCTTGTTCTTAGGCGCGTTCAGTCCGCCAAGAATTCCAACAAGTTGACGCCGAAGTGGGAAGGCCCTTATCGGGTGAAACGAGTCACTAGGCCCGGCGCTGTCCGCCTTGAGACCGAAGATGGCATTCCGGTGAGCAACTCCTGGAACATTGAGCATCTTCGTAAGTTTTACCCGTAGGGCGCGATTGCCGGAACCTGTTCCGACAACCACCTTTTGTACAAGTCTTGCCGATGTTGCATGTAATCCTTTGTACAAAGCCGGGCGCAGATCCCGTGCATAAGTAAAGATCATGTGCTCCGCACATCTTATCAATTTCATGCATTATATTCTTTCTTGCACGCGTTATCTGACACTTTGTGCAGCACCTACTCCCGGTAAGCAATAACGAGCCGTAAGGCTCCATATCTTTATTTTCTCTTCTTTCTTTTTCTCAACAAAGGAAAGGAAGGTTCCCTCACACACAAGTTTGCCGGGGGGGAAAGGAGAAGATAATGGTATGGACCAGGCGTCGTTTAAGGAAGTTTCTCGCCTTGCCGGGAAGCAAACGACAGAAAAGCTAAGTTGCCAAAGTTTGAGCAATCAGTTTTAAATTTTTAAGTTATCTTCCTTGAACGACCATGCTTTGTATGGAAAACCTGTGCGCGGAGGAACCAACTCGTAGCTAGTTGCGCCCTTACTTTGTTTCGAGTCCGCTCAACAACTTAAGTGTGCTGCAACTAGTCGCGACAAGGTTTCTTGTCGGAAGCGGCACCACTAGCAGGCTGCTGACGTCCCGCACTCAGCGCTCGCGGCTCGGATGCCTGCGCCGACAAGTTCCCTAAAAGCGTAGGGTAAAAACATATAAAGGAAGGAATCTAGTAAAGGAAATAACGTAGCAATTGATAACAGAAATAGAGTTATATTACAAAATAACTTGTCGCGGCTCTAACAGATTGATCTTATAATATGGCTAGCAGCGACAAGGAGAAAGAGAAAACGGGCGGCCTAGTGTACACGATCGCCCTCAACCCTCTTGATCTCGCTCACCTTGTCCACAATGGGTGCGACAAGGGCCTTGAGCGCATCCAGATCGGCGTCAGGCGGCAAGGACCTGAGGACGTTGGTGAGGTTGAGGCCTGGGTTGCGGAAGGCCACCTTCATCAGCACCTTCTGGAGAGCCCCCGCGCAAATCCTGCGCAACTCGTCGGCCAGCTGCTTTGGGATCCTCTCTCGGAGTCGCTGGAGTGCCGTCGCCACGCCCTTGAAGAACAGGTTGAGCTTGGCGCTGGGTTGGAGATGCTCGTCGGAAGGATACCCAAAGTCCTCCATCCCCAGCTGCGCCAGCCCCCCATCGATGACTGCGGCGATATTCACCAGACCCTCGGTCCAATGCTCCACCGTCTCCCTAAATGAGTTCTGGGTAACAGCGATGCTCGCCAGTAGCGCCTTGTCGGCCTTGATCTTCTCCGACAAGGTCACCTCTTGCTCCTTGGCGGCGTCCAGCGTCTGAGTCAACGTAGCCAGCTTCAACTCGAGATCCGCGTTGGAGAACTTGGCGGCGCTGAGCTCCTTGCTCCTTTCAGCGAGAAGACCCTGCAGCTCACCATGAGCAGCAGCATCCTTCTCGCGCTCGCACTTGAGCACAGCAAGCTCCTCGCCACTCGTCTTGAGGTTGGTCTCCAACTGCGTCACCCTCGTCTCCAGCTCCTTCTTGGCGGCCTCTGCAGTTGCGGCAGCATCCCTTGCTTCCTTGAGAGCCCCGCCAAGTGTTTCCTCGCGCGCGACAAGCTCCTCCTCGTAGGTGTCAAGGTTGGCCTTCCGCTGCACCAACTCGCCTTCTCGCGTGGACTGCTTCTCGGCAGCAAGCCTTTGTTCCTCCTCAGCTTCGGCCTTCTCGAGAAGGAAGGTTGTACGCTCCTCGGCGAGTCGCTCCCGCTCCTGTGCCAGGGACCGGAAGGCTTCTTGATTGAGGCCCCGGAGCTCCTCCGCGCGTTTCTCCATATCGACTCCCGCCCTCGCGACAAGCGCTTCCGGGGAAGCCAGCTTGGCTTGTCGTGCGCGGTAGAGTGACAGCAGCTTCCGCAGCAGCTGCTCCTCCTCAGGCTCGCCACTACTGCTGCTTGGCGCATCAACCAACGACAGCCCGGCGGAGGCGAGCAGCTCCTCATCGAAAGCTTCCCCTACCTGGAGCGCCAAAGATGTCGGGGAAACTGATCCACGAACACCTATGGGGCCGGTGGACCGTGGCCCCTTTCGGTTCGGCGGGGGGCGGAGGTCGCACGAAGAGCGGATCGAGGCGAAGCACACGAGCAGTTTACCCAGCCTCGGAGCTCTCTGGAGAGATAATACTCCTACTGCTGCTTGTTTGATTGTATTGTCTTCTTGCTCGAGAGAGAGCTAAGTGTTTTTCTGGCTTCCGAATGATCCGAACCTCCCTTACGTTGCGCATGGGCCTCCTTTTATATGCTCAACGGGTCACCGACAGGTGGCAACGTAAACAAGGGTACAAATGTAAAAAGAGAGGTGGTTGGTACAATTACTTGTACAGTGTTTCCTATCTAACCCTGACGGCAGGGGACAAGGGCATTAAATGCCCATCTGTGTAGCCCAAACAGTGCAGAAAAGGACCGTCAGGGGCGCCACCGCTCGCCACGATGGCGATCTTGTCAGCTTTGCATGCCACCGCGCACCGCTGGCTGCACAGCCTCCTGCCACGCGCGCCTGGAAAGGCTCCCAGAGCGACACGTTGGTGGATGCGCTGGAGCGTGGGCACAGAGTGGCCGCTTGTCGCGGCAAGCGCCTTGCCGCAGCCGTTGCCTTGTCGGGTCCGGAAGCTTGTCGCTCACCGGACCTTGCCGGGACGCGCGGCGCGTCGCGGCAAGTTCCTTGAAATGCCTTGATTGGCCTTCCCGGCAAGCTCCTCTTGCCGGGGCCTTGTCTCCTGGGCTTAAATATTTTGTTCTTGAATGGCTCCAAAGGAACCACGGAGGATCTTGGCGGTCGCCCGGCAAGCCTTGCCGCGAGGTGCTGCAACTGCCCATGCACAAGTTCGGGGTACTAGGGTACCCCTATTCTAGTACACCGACAGGGCCGCACTCCTATGCTTGCTTGGAACGTGCCAGCCTGTTTTGTTGTAGGTTACTTCGGGCACGCTTGACGTTGTCCGGACGTTTAACAGCCAGATTGGAGAATTGCCTTGAGAGGATACTTTGTACTTCCGCCGCCAGGGCCGCCGTGTGCTCCTCTGTTCGGAGAGAGCGTTCAGTGTTTCCATTGACCGTAATGACTCCGCGAGGGCCTGGCATCTTGAGCTTGAGATATGCGTAGTGCGGCACCGCATTAAATTTTGCGAATGCGGTTGGTCCGAGCAGGGCGTGATAGCCACTGCGGAACGGGACTATGTCGAAGATTAACTCTTCGCTTCGGAAATTATCCGGGGATCCGAAGACCACTTCGAGTGTAACTGAGCCTGTACAGCTGGCTTCTACACCTGGTATGACGCCTTTAAAGGTCGTCTTTGTGGGTTTAATCCTCGAGGGATCTATACCCATTTTTCGCACTGTATCCTGATAAAGCAGGTTCAGGCTGCTGCCGCTGTCCATGAGGACTCTAGTGAGGTGAAGTCTGTCAATGATTGGGTCTAGGACCAATGCGGCGAATCTGTCGTGACGAATGCTAGTGGGTGGTCCCTTCGATTAAAAGTGATTGGGCAGGAGGACCATGGGTTGAACATTGGGGCGACTGGCTCCAACGCATAGACGTCCTTGAGAGCACGCTTCCGTTCCCTTTTGGGGATATGGGTTGCGTATATCATGTTCACGGTCCGCACTTGTGGGGGAAGCCCTTCTGTCCTCTATTGTTCGGCGGCCGGGGCTCCTCCTCGTCATCGCTATGCAGCCCCTTGTCTCTCTTTTCGGCACTTAACTTGCCTACCTGCTTGAACACCCAACAATCCCTGTTGGTGTGATTGGCTGGTTGTTCGGGGGTGCCGTGTATCTGGCACAAGCGATCGAGTATCTGGTCTAAACTGGATGGGCCTGAAGGATTTCTTTTGAATGGCTTCTTCCGCTGACCGGGTTTAGATCCTCTGAATCTGGCATTAACTGCCATATCCTCAGTATTATCGTCGTTAATGCGGCGCTTGTGCTTGTTCCGACGCGACCTGCCATTGTTGTCCTTGGTATCTGAGTTACCAGGGCTCTTGGTCTTGTTATTGCTACGAGCTACCAGTTGTCTTCTCTCACGCAAAAGTGGGTCATGAGTGTCGTGAGGGCTGCCATAGATTTCGGCTTTTCCTGTCCTAGGTGCCGGGCAAGCCATTCATCTCGGATGTTATGCCTGAAGACTGCAAGAGCCTCTGCGTCCGGACAATCGACTATTTGATTTTTCTTGGTTAGAAACTGCGTCCAGAATTGTCTGGCCGATTCCTCTGGCTGGTGAATTATGTGGCTTAGGTCATCGGCGTCTGGTGGTCACACATAAGTGCCCTGGAAGTTGTCAAGGAATGCGGATTCCAGGTCCTCCCAGCAACTAATTGACTCTGCTGGCAGGCTGTTAAGCCAATGCCGAGCTGGTCCTTTGAGCTTGAGCGGGAGGTATTTGATGGCGTGTAGATCATCACCATGGGCCATGTGGATATGAAGGAGATAATCCTCGATCCATACCGCAGGATCTGTTGTGTGATCGTATGATTCGATGTTTACGGGTTTAAAACCCTCGGGGATTTGATGATCCATTACTTCGTCTGTGAAGCATAGTGGGTGTGCGGCGCCTCCGTACTGGGCTATATCATGACGTAGCTCGGATGAGCTTTGTCTGTTGTGTTCGGCCTGGCCGTATTTTCCATATCCGGCGTGACGGTTATCGTCACGTGACGTGGGGCGCCCACGCGATCCGTAGATTGATCTTGTTTGACTTGCCTTATCCTCCAATATGTCTCGCAGGTCTGGTGCATTTCCGTGTGCCCTGGTATTTTTTGAGCGGCGCCGGGGTGCGGCTTGAGTTGAGGGCCGAGAGGCCTCTTTGTCGCGGCCACGGGGTGGCTGATCGGCCGCATCATACGCTGGTGATATGGGTTTAGTTGCTTCCTCCTCTAGTTGGGGTAGCAGCCTGCGCTTTGGGTAGCTCTTGGAGGGGCGCTCGAGTTTGTACTCTTCGGCCGCCAGGACTTCAGTCCATCTGTCAGCTAGCAAATCTTGGTCAGCTCTAAGCTACTGCAGTTTTCTTTTGAGGTTGTTTGCTGTGGCCATAAGCCTGCATTTGAAACGCTCTTGTTCGGCGGGATCCTCAGGCACGACTAATTCATTGTCGTCGAGGCTTGCCTCATCTTCGGAGGGAGGCATATAATTGTCGTTCTCGACCTCCCTGTCTGCCGCTCTCTCATGAGGGCTGGCTTCTCCGTCCTCCTGCGTTGAATCCTGCTGGAGGGGGTTATCTTCGGCATTGTTCGGGGTGTTGTTATCTCCAGTGCCGGACTTGCCGTTTTTGCTTTGGCGGGATTTAGAGCGGCGCCGCTGACGCCGGCGCTTAGGTTGTTTCTTGGAGGGTCATCCTCCATTTTTTCATCGCCATTCCCTGCTTTTGGGGTGTCCACCATGTATATGTCATATGACGAGGTGGCCTTCTAGTGCCCTATAGGTGCTGGTTCTTGGTCGTCTCCTTCATCGGCGTCCATACCGTCGGTGTCTTCGGAGTCGAAGTTGGGCATGTCGGTTAAATCCTCGACAGTGGCTACTAAGTGGGTGGTGGGTGGGTTTCGAATTTCTTCGTCGTCCGCATCCCAACCTTGCTGACCATACTCCGGCCAGGGCTCTCCTAACAAAGAGAGGGACTTTAGTGAATTCAGGATGTCGCCAAAGGGCGAGTGCTGAAAGACGTCCGTGGCGGTGAACTCCATGATCGGAGCCCAATTGGGTTCGATCGGAAGGGGTGCGGAAGATTCGGAGTCCGGAAAGGAGTCCGGCACCTTGGAGTCACAGGCCTCACAAAGGACTAGGCTGGTATTCGGCTCAATCGCCATAGAGATTGCAGCTCCCGGGGCGGCGTCCAACCGTCCGTCCCCGACTGGCGCGGTCGGCTCCGAGCTAAGGGTCGGAGCGGACACCAGAGTGGCGCTCTGGGCGCTGTCCGGCGGCAGAGCTAGATCATGCCCATCGTGACAGTGCGGCGCGCTCGGCCGTGGCTCGAATCCATTGAAGATCAAGTCCCCGCGGATGTCAGCCATGTAGTTCAAACTTCCAAATCAGACCTGATGGCCAGGGGCGTAGCTTTCGATCTGCTCCAGATGGCCAAGCGAATTGGCCCGCAGTGCGAAGCCGCCGAACACGAAGATCTGTCCGGGGAGAAAAGTCTCACCCTGGACCGCGTCGTGGTTGATGGTCGAAGAAGCCATCAGGCCTAAAGGTGACGACACAGAGGAACTCTCAATGAAAGCACCAATGTCGGTGTCAAAACTGGCAGATCTCGGGTAGGGGGTCCCGAACTATGCGTCTAGGCGGATGGTAACAGGAGACAAGGGACACGATGTTTTTACCCAGGTTCGGGCCCTCTGGATGGAGGTAAAACCCTACTCCTGCTTGATTAATATTGATGACATGGGTAGTACAGGAGTTGATCTACCACGAGATCAGAGAGGCTAAACCCTAGAAGCTAGCCTATGGTATGATTGTTGTTCGTCCTACGGACTAAAACTCTCCGGTTTGTATAGACACCGGAGAGGGCTAGGGTTACACAGAGTCGGTTACAATGGGAGGACATCTACATATCGTATCGCCAAGCTTGCCTTCCACGCCAAGGAAAGTCCTATCCGGACACGGGACGAAGTCTTCAATCTTGTATCTTCATAGTCCGGGAGTCCGACCAAAGGTCAGAGTCCGGCCATCCGGACACCCCCTAATCCAGGACTCCCTCAGGTAGCAAGAAAGATTTCTGGTGCCGTTGATGGGGAAGTCTTCGCTCAAGTCAAGACATACCAAGTACCCATCACAAACTCATCTCCCTCGCATTAAATTATTTGCCATTTGCCTCTCGTTTTCCTCTCCCCCACTTCACCCTTGCCATTTTATTCACCCTCTCTTTTCCCTTCGCCTCTCTTTCGCTTACCTTCTGTGTGCTCGTATGTTGGTTCATTTATTTCATCGTTATGGCTAGTCCTCCTATCATCGTTAGTACTCCCGATCATGAAGTTCTTAATTTTAAACAAAGGGAGGGAGAAAATCTAAATTATGCTTGGCGTACAATTTGCAATGCTCAAAATAGATCTACTAGGGAGCAATCCACTTCCGTTCTTCTTCGCAATTTTTATGTAGGCATTACTCCTTGGAATAGATATATCCTTGATACCATTACCGGAGGGAATTTCTTCGGTAGCCATACTTTTGATGCTTATAATGCTATGTTAGATTTGTTTGGTCCACCCCCTCTTTTTGTTACTGGAACTATTTTAACTTTGGAACATGTGATGCAAAGGCTTGAAATTATTGAAAATAAAGTTGCCATTGTTGAGTTGATTGAAGATTTGGATAAAAAGATCCACAACCAAATTACCCAATATGGATCTAGGGTTGGAGTTACTTTGAAATTTTTTTAAAGAGAAAGAACCTATAGTTAACGAAAGAATAGATCTTGATTCTACAAGGATGGGAAAACTTGAGGATATTATTACCAAGTTAGGTTCTACCTTTTCATCCATGAAAAATACTCCAACTCCCCCTACCAAAATTGCCAAATTGATGCATGTTCCTAAAAATAAGGGTGAATCTTCTAGTAAGGAAAATGTGGATCTTCAATCAATAAGTGGCCATCCCAACTTTTTCGCTATCATTAAGGAACCTTTTGCTACAAACGAATTTCTTGATTTCTTGCCTAGGAGTTTAATCATTGCGAAAAAGAAAGAAACTCCTAAGGGTTATAAGTGCTCTATTGAAGAATTGAATACCAAAGATGGCAATACTTGGATCTATTCTCGCTTTTATGCCTAGCTAGGGGCGTTAAACGATAGCGCTTGTTGGGAGGCAACCCAATTTTATTTTTGTTCCTTATTTTTTTGCTTCTGTTTAGTAATAAATAAATCATATAGCCTCTATTTAGATGTGGTTTTATGTTTTAATTAGTGTTTCTGCCAAGTAGAACCTATAGGATCATCTTGGGTGATAGTTAATTTGATTCTGCTGAAAAATAGAAACTTTTGCACGCACGAGAATAATTTTAGTAAATCACGGAAACGAGCTTTTGAGTTGATTATTGTTGCCGTAGATCAATAAACAAATTGCCTAGGACTTCCTATTTTGGTAAGATTTTTAGAGTTCCAGAAGTGTTCGAAAGTTACAGATTGCTACAGACTGTTCTGTTTTTGAGAGATTCTGTTTTTCGTGTGTTGTTTGCTTATTTTGATGCATCTGTGGCTAGTATCGGGGGGTATGAACCATAGAGAAGTTAGAATACAGTAGGTTTAACACCAATATAAATAAAGAATGAGTTCATTACAGTACCTTGAGTGGTGGTTTTTGTTTCTTGCACTAACGGAGCTCATGAGATTTCCTGTAGAATTTTGTGTTGTGAAGTTTTCAAGTTTTGGGTAAAGATTTGATGGACTATGGAATAAGGAGTGGCAAGAGCCTAAGCTTGGGGATGCCCATGGCACCCCAAGATAATCCAAGGACAACCAAAAGACTAAGCTTGGGGATGCCCCGGAAGGCATCCCCTCTTTCGTCTTCGTCTATCGATAACTTTACTTGGAGCTATATTTTTATTCACCACATGATATGTGTTTTGCTTGGAGCATCTTGTATGATACGAGTCTTTGCTTTCTAGTTTAACACAATCATCCTTGATGTACACACCTTTTGGGAGAGACAGACATGATTTGGAATTTATTAGAATATTCTATGTGCTTCACTTATATCTTTTGAGCTAGACAGTTTTTGCTCTAGTGCTTCACTTATATCTTTTTAGAGCACGGCGGTGGCTTTATTTTGTAGAAATTATTGATCTCTCATGCTTCATTTATATTATTTTGAGAGTCTTTTAGAACATCATGGTATTTGCTATGGTTACAAAATTGGTCCTAGAATGATGGGCATCCAATTTGGGTATAATTAAAACTATCATAGAAAGTGAATTGGATGTTATGATCAATTTGATGCTTGATAATTGTTTTGAGATATGAGGATGGTAATATTAGAGTCATGCTAGTTGGGTAATTGGGAATTTAAGGAATACTTGTGTTCAAGTTTGTGATTCCCGTAGCATGCACGTATGGTGAACCCGTTATGTGATGAAGTTGGAGCATGATTTATTTATTGATTGTCTTCCTTATGTGTGGAGGTCAGGATCGCGCGATGGTTAACTCCTACCAACCCTTCCCCTAGGAGCATGCATGTAGTACTTTGTTTTGATTACTTGTAGATTTTTGCAATAAGTATATGAGTTCTTTATGACTAATGTTGAGTCCATGGATTATACACACTCCCATCCTTCCACAATTGCTAGCCTCTCTTGTGCCGCGCAACTTTCGCTGGTACTATACACCCACCATATACCTTCCTCAAAATAGCCACCATACCTACCTATTATGGCATTTCCATAGCCATTCTGAGATATATTGCCATGCAAATTTCCACCGTTCCATTTATTATGACACGCTCCATCATTGTCATATTGCTTTTGCATGATCATGTAGTTGACATCGTATTTGTGGCAAAGTCACCTTGATAATTCTTTCATACATGTCACTCTTGATTCATTGCATATCCCGGTACACCGCCGGAGGCATTCATATAGAGTCATATTTTGTCCTAAGTATCGAGTTGTAAGTAAATAAAAGTGTGATGATCTTCATTATTAGAGCATTGTCCCAAGTGAGGAAAGGATGATGGAGGCCTTCGGGTCCGTAGTTATTAGCTAGATGGCTTCTTCTCTCTCTGTTTGAATCTCAATACAAAGTTCTCCTTGATCTTCTTGGAGATCTATTCGATGTAACTCTTTTTGCGGTGTGTTTGTCGGGATCCGATGAATTGTGGGTTTATGATCAAGTTTGTCTATGAGAAATATATGAATCTCCTCTGAATTCTTTTACGTATGATTGGTTATCTTTGCAAGTCTCTTCAACTTATCAGTTTGGTTTGGCCTACTAGATTGATCTTTCTTGCAGTGGGAGAAGTGCTTAGCTTTGGGTTCAATCTTGCGGTGTCCTTTCCCAGTGACAGGAGGGGCAGCAAGGCACGTATTGTATTGTTGCAATCGAGGATAAAACGATGGGGTTTATAGCATATTGCTTGAGTTTATCCCTCTACATCATGTCATCTTTCTTAATGCGTTACTCTGTTCTGAACTTAATACTCTAGATGCAGGCAGGAGTCGGTCGATGTGTGGAGTAATAGTAGTAGATGCACGTAGGAGTCGGTCTACTTGTCACGGACGTGATGCCTATATACATGATCATGCCTACATATTCTCATAGCTATGCACTTTTCTATCAATTGCTCGACAGTAATTTGTTCACCCACCGTAATAATTATGCTACTTTGAGAGAAGCCACTAGTGAAACCTATGGCCCCCGGGTCTATCTTTTATCATATAAGTTTCCGATCTACTTTTATTTGCATCTTTGGTTTCCAATCTATATCATAAAAATACCAAAAATATTTATCTTATCTTATTATCTCTATCAGATCTCACTTTCAGAAGTTACCGTGAAGGGATTGACAACCCCTTTATTGCATTGGTTACGAGGTTCTTGTTTGTTTGTGTAGGTACAAGGGGCTTGTTTGAAGCCTCCTACTGGATTGATACCTTGGTTCTCAAAAATTGAGGGAAATACTTACGCTACTTTGCTGCATCACCCTTTCCTCTTCGAGGGAAAATCAACGTAGTGCTCAAGAGGTAGCACATTCCAGCTAGCACCGTTCGTCTTTTGTTGTTGCAGGAGGCGCATGGAGGAGGATTAATGGGACACTTTGGCGTGAAGAAGACGAAGGACGTACTTTCTACACATTTCTTTTGGCCAAAGATGAGACGGTATGTTGAGCACTTTGTTGCTCGCTGCACTACATGTCAAAAATCTAAGTCACGACTCAATCCTCATGGTTTATATATTCCTTTGTCTGTACCTAGTATTCCTTGGGAGGATATATCTATGTACTTTGTTTTAGGTTTACCTCGAACAAAGAAGGGGAGGGATAGCATATTTGTTGTCGTGGATAGATTCTTGAAAATGGCACACTTTATACAATGTCATAAAAGCGATGATGATGTTAATGTTGCTGATTTGTTCTTTTGTGAAATTATTCACTTGCATGGTGTGCCAAATACTATTGTTTCAGATCGTGATACTAAATTTCTTAGCCAGATTTGGAGATGTTTATGGGCTAAGTTGGATACTAAACTACTTTTTAATACTACTTGTCACCCCTAAACTGATGGACAAACCGAAGTAGTCAATAGAACATTGTCTACTATGCTTAGGGCTATTTTGAAGAATAATAAGAAAATGTGGTAAGAATGCTTGCCTCATGTTGAATTTGCTTATAATCGTTCGTTGCGTTCTACTACGAAGATGCCCTTTTGAAATTGTGTATGGTTTCCTACCTCGTGCACCTATTGATTTGTTGCCTCTTCCATCTTCAAAGAAGGTCAATTTTGATGCTAAATAACGTTCTGAATTGATTTTAAAAATGCATGAGTTAACTAAGGAAAACATTGGGCTATGAATGCTAAATATAAACTTGCTGGAGATAAGGGTAGAAAACATGTTGTGTTTGCACCTAGAGATCTTGTTTGGTTACATTTGCGTAAGGATAGATTTCCTGATTTGCGCAAATCAAAGCTAATGCCACGCGCGGATGGTCCTTTTAAGGTGTTAGAGAAAATAAATATTGCATATAAACTTGAGCTGCCTGAAGATTTTGGGGTTAGTCCCACTTTTAAAATTGCAGATTTGATGCCTTATTTGGGTGAGGAAGATGAGCTTCCGTTGAGGACGACTTCATTTCAAGAAGGGGAGGATGATGTGGACATCAATACCATTGTTACACCCATAGCCCCTGCTGCTATACATAATGGACCAATTACTAGAGCTCATCCACTCCAATTAAATTACTAGGTACTTTTGTTTCTTGGTAATGATTCTAATGTTCATGAGAATATGATGCTGCCTAAATTGGATACATTTGTTTTGCGTACAAATGAAGGGCCTAGCATGGAGAAGGATGAACATTGGAGCAAGAACAAGCATGCAGATGATGGCATGCGCAAGGGGAACAAGAACGGAGTTTCAAGTGATGATTACAGGACTATGAAACCACCATAATGAGTGCATGAAGGCTTGGAAAAAATATACAAAACGCCACTTCACAAATTTCGTCCAAAGGCTATTATAGGTGCTGCGTCACCTTATTATTGGGCCAGAACCATGTAATTTCGAAATACTTAAGTATAGGCTGTTTTTAGAGTCCGTATGTGTGGGGAAACAAGAGATAGGGTTGGCTTCAGACCCCTCTTCCAAGGGTCACGAAATTCACCCCCTCTTCCTCTATATATATAGTCCTTAGGGCATCGTTTAGACTTTGGGTTTTGTTTAGATTAAAAGTCCGCCATAGCTGCAACTTCACGTACTTCGTTTGTGCTCAATGACCACACAAAGGCATCACAGAACCCCCACCTTCATTAATAAAGCTTTCCTCTTATATTCGCAATATCCAAATTGCAATCTCAGTTTCTTGCTTGTTCTTCGTTTGCTCATAGAAAACGGTGCCCTCATGGTCAGGTTGATCATGCTCTGGCATGGTCAATAACCCCTCGGAAGTTGGCTAGTATTTGACTAGAGGGGGGTGAATAGGCGATTTTTATGAAAGTCTTCAAAACACGGGTGCTTTGAAGACAAACAATAGAAATGAACCTATTGATATGAAGCGGAAGGTAGACTACACTAGACAAGCCATAGTCAAGTAAGCAATGAAGGGAAAGCACGAAGACTATCAGCAGCTAGGTAGGAAGGATCATGATGGAAGATAGTATGAAGCCAAACAGTAAATAGTCTTCACCCAGTGAAGTCAATCAGATCAGACAAATGGGCAATGACTTCACGAAGACAAACTGTAAGTAATGAGAGGTGAAAGATAGAACCGGTTGCTCTGAGGGGACAAGGATTTGTTGGACCAGTTCCAGTTGCCGTGACAACTATACGTCTGGTTAGGGAAGCTGAGATTCAACTCAGACGATAGCGTCTTCACCTTATTCCCCTTGAGCTAAGAACACTTAGTCCTCGCCCAATCACTCTGGTAAGTCTTCAAGGGAGCCTTCCAAACCTTCACAGACTTTGTTTACCGGCAATCCACAATGACTATTGGATGCTTAGAACGCGACACCTAACCGGCTGGAGGATTCACAGTCCTTAAGTGCAATAAGTCTTCAAATCACGCAGATAGAAAGACTTCAGTGATGCCTAACACTCTTTGGCTCTGGGTGTTTTGGGCTTTGTCCTCGCAAGGATTACTCTCTCAAAGGCTTCGGAGGTGGGTTGCTCTCAAACGACAAAAGCCATGCACTAACTCTGAGCAGCCACCAATTTATGGTGTAGGGGTGGGCTATTTATAGCTAGGGGCCAACCTGACCTGATTTTTCCAAAATGACCCTGGGTCACTAAGGAACTGACACGAGTCCAACGGTCAGATTACAAACACATGCGGCGGCTTGACTTGGGCTACAAGTAAAGCTGACTCATCCAGTTCTAGATAAGATTTGCTCTCATTGTCTTTGCTCGAAGACATACGATTTGTTGAGCATCACATCAGTCACTCTGTCTTTGTTCAATTGGACCCCACTTAACAGTACGGTGGTTCCTATGACTCAACAAAGAAGAAAGAAAACTACGAAACAACTATGTCTTTGCACACCATAGTCTTCATGCGATGTCTTCTCATGTCTAGTATTCAATGTGAATATCTTCAGAGACCACCATTGTCTTCAATGCCTTCACACATTTTTGGGATCATCTCTGGTAGGTAAACCGAATCAATATGGGACTACTACCTGTGTTATCCTGCAATTCTCACAAACACATTAGTCCCTCAACCAAGTTTGTCGTCAATACTCCAAAAACCAACTAGGGGTGGCACTAGATGCACTTACATTAGCGATTGCTAAGGCGCGACGTCTCGCACGTTCTTAGTCGGATCGTCAAGGTCGACTCCCACAAAAAACGATAGCCACTATCTCATCGAAACATCGGGACACCTTCGCCTCTATCAAGTGGTTCGTAGTCGAATCATCAAGGTCGACTCCCACACAAAATGATAGCCACCATCTCATCGAAACATCAGGACACCTTCGCCTCTATCATACATGAACACCCTTAGAAGATACTACAAAGCCCAAGAAAGCATTCTTATCGACACCAAAAAGGCATTTGTCCATATTATCATAAAGGCGCTCTTTTCTAAGGTTTTGCAAAACAGTTCTAATATGGGTGACATGATCTTTGAGGGATTTGCTAAAGACAAGAATGTCATCAAAATAGACCACAACAAATACACCAATGTATGGCCTAAGGACAAAATGCATAACTCGCATGAAAGTACCGTGTGCTTCGGAGAAACCCATTGGCATAACAAGCCATTCATATAAGACAAATTTTGTCTTAAATGTGGTTTTCCATTCATCACCTTCTTGTATGCGTATTTGGTAATAGCCACTCTTAAGATCAATCTTAGAGTGGTGGCTTCGCTAAGCTCATCTAGCATGTCGACTAAGTGTGGAATAGGGTAACGATATCTAACGGTGATAGCATTGATGGGACGACAATCAGAACACATGCGATAGATGCCATCTTTCTAAGGAACAAGGATTACCGGTACAGCACATGGGCTCAAGCTCTCTCTTACATGGCCATTGCTGATGCATTGTTGTACTTGCCGTTGAATCTCCTTGGTTTCCTTGGGGTTGACGCGGTAAGGTCCTTTGTTAGGAAGGGGGCTCCGGGTATGAGGTCGATGTGGTGTTCGATGCCTCGTAGAGGTGGTAGCCCCGGAGGTAGCTCATTGGGAAAAGCGTCTTGGAATTCCTGCAAAAGAGAGGCCAACACTAAAGGAAGATTGAGAGAGGTGTTAGTTTTTGGTGCCTCGTCCTTGCACAAAAGGACATATTGCATAACACTCGATGGGTTCTCACAGACTTCTCTCATCTTACTTTTCGTGGAAAAAAGAACCAGATTTTTCTTCTCGCTCATGATGGAGGCACTCGATTTTGGCTTGTGGCGCTCACTCTTTGATGCGGAGCATCCTAGGATCATCCCCATGTGTACTATGACTACTCCCCAAGCCCCAAGTGGACATACGACAAGATCTCAAACATACGCCATTGGACACAAGGTGAACCCGTCCTTAAATGCTTCCCCTTTCCACTCGTGCGAGACATGGTTGCTACCTAATGCAAAGACACTACATGCGCTCCGGAACCGAGGAGACAACCATGGAGATGCTTGAAGCATAAGACAAGTCCACACGGAAGCGGATCAAGAAGTGCCTCAAGTGGAGTCTCCACGGAGCTACAATAGCTGGACATCCGGCAAGAGCCTGGACATCCAGCGCCACCAACCAGAAGAAGAACAGAGAGACGGACGCCATGCAACTCTGTAGCAACCGAACATCCAGCCGACCCCCGGACATCCGGCACCCCGCGACGGGCCGAACATCCGGCACCTGCCCGGAAATCCAACGCAGGCTATCCAGAGAGCACCCAGACCAGCCCCGCAAGCCCGGACATCCGGCTCCTCACGAAGGCCTGGACATCCGGCTCTGCCTGTCTGAGCACAGTGAAGGTCCGAGGCCCATGTACCCCTTCGTCCACCTAGACTATATATACTCCTTCTCCTCCCTCTTTCTAGGGCTAGCAAAGGATCAGCTCATTTGAGAGATAGAGCTTGCTCTTCGGAGAAGATCCCCCAAGCAGATTCAAGACCCCATCACGGGAAGACCCCCTCAAGACCTCCTCACGAAGAAGACCTATCACCACTTGTATCGTCATTTGTTGACTTTGGATCATGTATCTCTCTTTGTGTTTCGAGGATCTAGCACACGTGTAATCGAATCTCGTTGGTTTGAGTGTTTTCTCTTGTGTTTCCCCTCATGTTCTTCGTAGCATCCGCTCCAATCGTGAAAGATCAGCCCTAGGGTTTCCACCCTACATCATCTTGGATCAGAGCAAGGTTGATCACGAATTTGGAGCCCCTAGCCCTCTTTTTCAAGCCTAATTTTGTTGTGTTCTTCCCCAATTTCGAAAATCCCCACCAAAAACAGCCCCAAATATATTTTGTGATTTGTTTTTATGATGAAGTTTTATTGATTCTGATCCATGGATTTGCTTGGTTTCAAATGGATCTAGCATGTCCCCAAGTTTCCCCACCTTCCATCCACGAAATTTCATCAATTTTGACCCCAAAATTATCAATTTCCGCCCCCAAATCAAGTTTCAAAGTCCAAATCCCGATCTGGAATCGTCGGGCTGGACATCCGGGCCACTAGCCGGACATCTGGGCCCCAAGCTGGACATTCGGCTCCTGGAGCATGAAATCTGCATGGTTCTGGACATCAGACCCCGGATATCCGGCCCCCACCCCGGGATGTCCGACCCCTGGAGCCCCAGCATCCCGTGTTTCACCGTTTTGTCCATAACTAATTCATACGGAGTCCGATTTTGACGTTCTTTAGCTCATTTTGAAGCTATTGACATCCCCCATCCCACAAAAATACAACCAACGACATTTGACTCCATAAAATATTTGGAACTTTGGCATCTTTGCCTAGGCCTTCCACCATATGATCCGCATTACCACCACCGACTTCCGCAACCTAACCCATTTTGTTCACCATTCTATTTGTGGTTGTTTGAGTTGTGATTCGAGTCTCCTAAGGTGTTTCGGCTACTTAGGGACGGTTGCTTCTTCATAAACCACCACTATAACTTCTGCATAGGCTTGCCCACCATACACTTCCGCCACCCCAACTTAACCCAATTTTGTTTGTGTTGTGAGTTGTGTCTCCAAAGGTGTTTCGGCTACTTAGGGACCATGACTTCAACTCCGGCAACATGTATACCCCACCATACGCTTCCACCACCATAACCCATTTTGACTGGGTTTCAACCGCTTTCCGCTACCACCATTTGACATTTTCCTTTGAGATTTTTAGTTTGCGGTTTTTCCGTTTCCTAGGGTGTTTCGGCTAACTAGGAATGGTTCGACATCGATAACACCACCGCTCAACTTCGACAAGCATTCGACATCGAGCAGGTTCACCATTTTGACACCCTAACCATAAGCAAGAACGGTACCACTATATCATCTTGGTATCGTGGTATCCCATTGTACATTCATTCTTGCCATTATCCCCTAGCCCATTTTGCGTCGCTTGCGTATCGAGACTAGCCTTTGAGTATTGCCGGCAATGTTACTTGTGCACATTTGTGATCATTAATTTGCCCTTCTATTGCATACATACCATATCATATTGGTATCGTCTTGGTATCATGTCATCCCTTGTGTGACAAGCTTGTTCCCGCATATACACAATTGCCATCTTGGTTTGTGCATTTTGCATAGTGGCCATATAAAAAAGAGAATAAGCTTTTAAGCAAAGAAAAAGAGAGCAAAGAAGCTTGTAAGCAATAGCCATAGCATCATACCACATTGCATATAAGATTGTCATATCTGATCATCTTGGATCATCTTGCGAGGAACACCGGGAACATCATACACATACTTGGGATAGAAAGTTGATACATTTTGCATCTTACATGTTGTGCACAAGTGTCGTATCCGTCTATAGAGCAATCATGCCGGCGTCTCTCTTGAGTTGTGCAACACGAGGTTTTTTTGTGGATTCCATATTTTGTGTTCATTCCTTGGTTGCACGACCCCATTTATCTATCTCTGTGTGTGTGTTTCCGTGTGCCACCCATTGCTATTGGTCTACTTGTTTCACTTGTGAATTTGTAAATCTCTTTCAACATTATTGACTCTTGCTAACATTTTGCATCAAATTTTTGTGCCACTATCCTCACCGAGCTCCACCATAAGCCTTATTTGTGTAGGTGTGAGAAATTGACGAGATCTGTACCAATTGTGATATTTCCTTGATACATTATTGAGTGATCATTGATCCATCTTCAACATTGGATAAGGTACATTTGGTCTAGTTCTTCTCTTTCTCCCACTCACATTTGCTCGAGTCTTGTGATAGATAGGCAAAGCATTTCATCTCTGGCCTTCGACAACAACGACGGCGCGAACAACTACGTCATCAAATCGTCCATCTTAGAACTACAACGAGCAACGAAAGGCGCACAATCAAGATTGCAAGAGCACATCGACAACCTTGCCATCGACATACGACACTCCGAAGCACATACAAGAGACTACTTCAACAATAAGCTTTCTGCACAAAAGGAGGAGGATGATGCAAGGATGGAGGAGATTTGGTCCTTGTTGGTCAACCGTTCTTCACCTTCATCATCTTCAAGGCAACGGCGAGCACGTCAATCATCTTCGGAGCACCCAAGTCTACGTCCACATCTCCATGGCGACCACTATCACGTTCGTGATTCACATTGTCATGAAGGGCAAGTCACCTCCAGGCAACATGTGCACGAGGACAACGAACAACGTCTACTACAAGCTCAAGCACGATTAATGACACCATCAAGTTGAAGATGCTCGCGATGCGTACACCTACAAGTCCAAACAAGCTCAACATCAAGCTACGACCAAACTTCATGAGCTCAAGAGAAGACCGCGAGACAAGCAACACTAAGAGGAGGCTACGACTACCACCACCACTTCGGCAACTTTGCCAAAGTATGGTCAAGTGTTACTTCCAACTTTATTCATTTTTCCTCCTTGAGGATTCTTCAGTCCCACTGGAATTGTGCGACATGCTCCTTGAAATCTTCAATCATCTGTTTCATGGTGGTGGCCTTGAGCTTCATCTTCATCATCTCTGCATGCACTTCTCTTAGGTATTCCTGAGTATAACGGAGTCTTGCTTCAAGTATTTCTCCGATCCAACCTATGGCTTCCATGGCTGCTTCACGAACAATGTCGAAGAAAGTTTCTTGTGGTACACGTGAGATGAAAAAGTACCACCCCATCATCTTTGGGCAAACTCCTTTCATACGGTGGAGGTGTACCCCCACATACCAAAGTTCCACTCCCTTTTGCATGAAGGGGTAGCCTTTGTAGACTGCATCTCCTTCAAGGTGAATATGCTTCATCATGTCCTTCAGGATTTTCGGGTAATCATGATCACTTGTCAGGGTCATGATCGTTTCCGGGCCCTTGAGGAAAGACTCATAAAGGGTCGTCATCTGCAGTTGTAAAACAAAAATGGTACTCACAATAAGGTACGTATCTCCTTGGGTAAACATTCATATCATCCAAACAAAACTTCAAACTCAATTTCGAACATCGAGTCTATGCATCAAAACTCATTTTCTTCCATGTTCACCCAGAATATTAATTTCCAAGATAAAACGTAACAACTCCTTAAAGCCTTTCAGCATATGAAATATCAACTTTATTGAGTCATGAATTATTACAATCTTTGAGTAATGTATTACATAACTCAACTCTGCATTCTCATGAAAATAAAAGTGTATTCCATACTACACTTATTACTGATATCAACATCTCCACTACTCAGCTCCAGCTTTCTCCTGATCTGAACATTCCCTAGCAAAATGTTCTGCTTCCTTGCAGCGAAAACAAATGACTTTCGACATGTCTCGGGGCTACTTTGTGATTATGTAGGCTCCTTGAATTTTTAGCTTCTTTTCTGGGCATTTATCAGCATAGTGACCCAAATCCTTGCACCAGTAACAAGTGATATTACTCAGGTCCTTCTCCACAGAAAATGGGTTGTCCTGGGGATGCCTTCGTCTTCTATTTCCTGAGGGTCAAACTTCACTTCTGCTGTCCGGAAGTCTCCGAGATACTCTTGGCTTTCCTTCGGGTAATACTGTGAGAAATGTCCTTCTTCTCCACATGAATAGCAAGCTTGGGCGAAAAATCTATTTAGGCCTTCTCCATCGAGGTCTTCAACATCTTCCTTCATCCCAGGTTCTTCTAAATTTTCCCTGAGGGCTTCTTTGTGCTGCTTTGTAACTTCTTGTACCTTGGGGTAAATGTGGCATTGAGTCGGGTAGTGCGTAGTTCCTTCACACAAGAAGCAAGTAACCTGCCCAGTCGGGCATCCAACCTTGTGTTCCTCCTAGGTGTGTCCTAATTCTCCACAAATCTTGCAGGCACAAGGCTTCATCTTCGGGTTGTCATAGTGTTTCCGGATTGTAACATCCCAAAATTCTAAATTTTGGAATATTATATTAAATAGATAGTTCTGATTGCTTGTGTGTGCTGTGTTAAATTGAGTGAAATTTGAAACTTTTGAAAGTTAAATGAGAGGGAATAAAAGGACTTTCCCAAACTTTCATCTTGCTTTATGGTCTCCATGAATTCAAATTCGTTTCAAATACAAAACCCTACAAAGAAGAGGACATGACTTCTTCCATTTAAATAAATGGAACAGGTTTTTGAAAAGATTTGAATTTCATTTGGAAATATTTCAAACTCCCAAACTTTATGCAACTCAATGATTTTCATGAGAGAAGATAAAATGACTTCTTCAAATTATATGAAATATGAGTTGGAAGTTTAAAAGAATCAAATTTAAAAGTCCCTTTGAAATTATTTTCAATTTGGAGTTATTTGGTTTTTATTCAAAATATTTTTCTCCAAAAATAGAATATATGGAAAATAGGGTAAAATGATTCCCTACATTAGAAAATTGGAGTAAAATAAATTTGAAATCATTTTGGTATTTTTAAAATGATTCTATTGGGTTTTAAATAAATCGGTAGCACTCTTTGCTTTATTCAAATTATTGTAGAATTTATTTGCCGCTGAAAATATGTTGATTGTTCAGGAAATATTTTTCTGAAAATTTTGATATATAATATGCCTAAAAAAGTTTTATTTTATTTTCGTTATTCAGTTTTCCTTTCTGTTTCTATTAAAAAAACTATACGTGCGGCCCAATTTTATCCATCGCCCACATGCACAGTGCACCCAGGCCGGCCCATATTGTATTTTTATTTTTTGGTTATGTTTGCAGAAATAAAAATATTTTTCTTTTTCTTAATTTCTTTTGTGTTTGAGAATTAGGCGCATGCGTTTTTCTCTTCTCCCTTTTCTATATTTCGTTTACGTTTAGTCCCACATTGCGTAGCCTTTGACCTCTAAACCTCTTTTCCACCTATAAATATAGCCCCACATCCGATTTGGGTTAAATCAATATATTTTGGTTTGACTAGATTCACTAAAGAAAAATATATTTCTCCTCTCCGGCGGAAATTCTGGAAGTCGTCTCCTCTCTCTGAAGTCATTTTTTCTCTACCGTATAAAGGTATCTTTCTTCGTACTCCTATATCTTATTATTTCGAGACTAGTACAGTAGAATAATTAGATTTATAAATTAGTCCCTGTATTTACATTTTAAGACTAGAATTGTTTTAGCCATAATCCTTTTTCTTCCGTAAAACAGTTTGGCCCTGATTATTCAAATAGCCATTATTTTTTACCCGCTCATCCAAATTAGAAGAAACCACCGCCAATATTTTTGACTTAATTCCACCTACTAGTGAATCTGTAAAATAAACTTTTTGCAACTTTCAAATTTCGAAATTTGTTCAGATTCATACTCAATTTTTTATCATATCTTTTTATCCTACCTCCGTGTTCGACGAAACCAACGCCTAAATCTTCGTAACGATTCCCTATGTCTAGTAAACCAACTTAAACATGCTTTTGACAATTCAAAATTTGAGTTTAGTTCAGATTAGTATTTGATCTTGTTTCGTCTGTTTCTTGAGTTTTGTAAGTCTGATTTGGTTGATTCTTTTTGCAAATTGAAGCTCTTGACCTAAACTTTCTGATGCCAAATTCACTTAATTTTGGTATTGTTAGAAGTTTTCTGAGATCTTTTCTTTGATTCTTTTGCATGAGTGCTTATGTATGCAATTTCTTGCTTACGATAGATTGAACGGAGTGTGACGAATAGAACCATCAGGAGTTATGAGTGCGAATCATCTACATCAGCAGTACAAGGCAAGTTCACACTTTGATCATACTTTTCATTACCCAGTTTTTATGCATTAGTTTCAATCCTCAAACATTGCATGAGTAGGATTGATATCATGTGGGTATTGGGAAGTATTGATGAGGCTGGAACCTATTGTCTTGCTTTCAACCCTTGGGTATTACTACGTTATGCTTACTACTATGCTATGCTCGTAGACATGGTTTGGTTTTGAGAGAATTCATGAAAGATGTGAGAGTTATTGTTAACTAAGGTTTAACTTAAGGTGGCTACTTTAATACACATCTGGGTGGATTGGTTGGGGCACCCTGGAGCACCCAGTGGTTGTCCGGGCACCTAGAGAACCCAGTGCTTGCCCAAGGAGATCCCGGAGTACCCGTGTGATCACCCTATGGAATGCCGCCCGGGCTCAAAGGGATCATAAGATTATTCATGCTAGAAACTTTCGTGTGCAGCCACAAGCCATTATGGGCTCTGGCATAGTCGAGAAAGTTGCGTGAGCTCTCGAAGAGGTAGACTAGCGTATGTAGGGGGGTTGTTGGTGTACCGGTCCGCCCGGAGTAGAGAGTTAATGTTTTTGAAAGACTGTGTCTCGGTCATCCGTTTCTCAAACACCATATAGTGCGAGAAATCCAACGGAGGAGATCGAGTCTTGTGGGGAAAAGTGCGCAACCCTCTACAGAGTGTACAAACTAATCATGATTAGCCGTGTCCCCGGTTATGGACATCTTGAGTATCTAGTACTTGAATTATTGTTTTGATCTCATCACTCTATTTAATGAAATTGTTGGGTTATAATTATTACTTTGCGATTGAGTTGGAGGAACCTTCTCAATATTTTCAACCAACTTGGTAGTTAAATAAAATATGTTCCTTTGTTGTATGGAAAAATTGGCTTTATGCAAAATTAAACTTAGATCTTCCACCAGCCAAATATGCATGCAGTGATAGCTATTATTCATCATTATCCTATGGTGTGAATTTGCCAGTACATTCAATGTACAGACCTACATGGCTGTAACGTTTCATGTTGCAGGACTCTTACGACGAGTAAGTGATACGTTAGGGTTACGATTTCTACACTCAATTTTGCCGTTAGTGTTGATGGGAATCCACAACCTTGTTGTTACTTCCGCTATATGGATTGAGGTAATAGTATTTATGTTACTTTATACATGTGATTTACCTCTGTTATAAATCCTCAAGTAATGTGTGTGTCAGCATACCGATCCAGGGATGAAACTTAAGCACAGAGACTTGACCATCTGAGGTCGGTTCGCTACAATATGGTATCAGAGCACATGTTGACTGTAGGACGTGACCCTAGAGACTGGCAAGCCCATAGGAAAGATTTTCTCTAACAACTTTATTTTCAAAAAGAACTTTTACCTCTCTTCTTTTCTGAGATTTATCAAATATTCCCTTTTAGTTAGACCATACCCCTTTCCCCTTTTGACCACACGAAGGTATGACTGATGAGACCACTCCAAGAAGTACAAGATATCGGACAACTAAGACCACTTTGGAATAAAGATGATTTTTACCGTGCATTACAATGATGGAAACTACAACGGTTGACAACTCTGAAAACTAGGAGAATTTGAAAGTTCTGAAGAATTTCCAGATTAGTATGACCTAGGAAGGCTACTCTTATGGAACTTGGCAGACTGTGGAAGCTGTCAATACCCAAGATCAAGGTGTGTCAGAGAAAGACCGGAACATCGAGCGTCAAACTCAATGTTTTGTCAAGAAAACCCTAAGGCGGGAGATATCAACTATGGAATGATAGTTCATGTCAATGACCAGGGCAGAAACATGGATATCCAAGATGATATCACCCGCTTATGCTATTGTCACCGTGCTAAGTTAAGCATGCATTTCTTCGGAAGGATTGGATGGTAGAATGCTGATGGAGCACCTGTCAGCAAAAGATGAAGTTTTAACCTTAGCTGGTGTATCACGAGGATCTGCAGTATTACATCAAGAAGTTTAGGGTGGAACTTTAGGAAGCCGTATTTGACAAGGGAGCATTTCGTGAAGAACTCGGGACCTAGAAGCTTAAAGTAGCCAAGCTGGAGGAGCAAAACCTTGAGATACTGGAGATTCGTCAGGAACTGAAGGACAGTAGGACTATAGTTCATGCCAAGATGTTAAAACCCAGAAGTTTGGAATGCAACTCCAGAATATTAAAGGATGTCATGAGAGACTTCGCGTCAACAGAGATGATCTGGCAAAAGAACTTGAGAAGGACAAGCACGATCATAAGAAGCCATCGGAGACATGAACAAGAAGAGTTTGGCAACTTTGAAGATTTATTAACCTTTAGAAGACCAAAACCCTATTATATACTTACGTTAGATGCGATGATTGTGAGCTGTCATTTGTTTGATGTTTTTTTTCCGACAGCCACAAAATTATATCTGTCTTTTCAAAAACTATTGTTTGTATTGTGTTTATCCCTCTCTATCTCTCTTAGCTCACCACAAAACCCATGGACCCAATAGAGGATTAATGGAGATGAACTCACCTTTTCGGGACCGATAAGTCAATTGGAGATGGACCGATGGATTCAGAACATGGAAGATCACATGAAGAAGGACACTATAGCCAGAAAGGATATGGCCCAGCATGCTCTTCAGTGCTTTGAAAGAGGTGTTGCTACTAGGTGGAGGATGTACCAAAACATCAATGGATGGCAAGGAGTAACCACTTGGAAGGAATTTAAGTTGACTTTGCTAAAGTCTCGTCTTGTGTCCTCGAATATGAAGCCTTATGGAAATGATATGAAGAAACTCTATGCATGCAAGCTTTGTGGAGAAATATGACACAACCATAAAGAACATAAGGATGAATGCCCTAATTGTGAAGGAAGTCACCCAGCTAAAGAATGCCCAACTAGGCAGATTTCTTGTTTCTTGTGTAAATGAACTACCCACTACCCTGCTTAGTGTCACATTTACCCCATGGTACAAAGAACCATCCAACAGAAGAAAGAAGCAATGAAAGGAGCCCTCATGGAAATTTTAGAAGAACCTGTGATGAAGGAACAGGTGGAGGACACACCTGAAGAAATCCCATTTAAACCCTACACCAAGTCTTGCTATTCATGTGGAGAAGAAAGACACATCTCCCAGAATTGTCTGAATGGGGATCTAGTAGAATTCCTGACAGAGGAAGTAGAGTATGACCCACAGGAAATAGAAGCCCTGATTGGAACGGAAAAGTCCAGGAAGAGAAATAGATTGGATTCCAGGAAGGACCCGAGTCATATCACCTGTTTCAGGTGCAAAGATTCAGGGCACTACTTTAATGGTTTCCCAAAAAGGAATTCGAGGACCCAAGGAGGCTATGTGATCACAAGGAAACCTCGAGACTTGTCAGAAGTAGTATGTTATCGCTATAATGAAGCAGGGCACTTTGCCAGAGATTGTCCCAAAGAGAAGGAGGCTTGTGCTAAATAGTTGAGTTTGCAACAAAAGAAATATAGTAGCAGTACTGGGAACAATTCTTTTATATTGAGCTGTTGATTTGAGCCATGTAATGGAAATGCAGGAGATTGTAATAATTTGAGAATCAATAAAGTTAGCATCGTTGGTGCTGAATTGGATTGTATGAGTTGTTACTCTATGAAGAAAGATTTTGACCATTTTCGAGGATATGAGAAATATGGTCTATGGATGAGTTTGTGCATTTCAAGGGTGGTAGCAACTGTGAGGACCCTTGACCCCTGGAAAAGAAAATGATGTTCCATGGAGTGGACTTCGGACAAAATAAGTACGAGAATTATCTTGATATGTGGGATACCCCAAGAATATGGAGTGATGAAATACTATTGGAAATAAAGGAGGTATAATGTTGGTAATATGGAGTCTGAGTAATCACGTATTAGTTTTGCACCAATAGAAGGAAGGAAGACAGTAGAATTGGATGGATTTAAGAAAGCTAGGAAGTTGGATGTTGGAATAATGATCAGTTGCCCCGATGATGAGTTCAAGGTTTATAAGTGATGAGATGGGCCATAACCCACAGGCTCCAGGACCTGCCAAGAAGCAAGCACACTCTTGCTGAAAGAAAAACCCTGGAAGAGGATATGCCTTTATCAACAAATGATCTTATAGGAGTTACGCAAAACCTGAGAGTTGTGAAGGAATGATAGATGTTTGTCTGGCTTGCAGAATCAATGGATTAATCGAACTTGGTTCATTGACAAGAGAAATTCTGCAATGCTTGTGAGGATGACCGAGTGTTAGAATGCGAGATTCGCTAAACCATATACAAGGTAATGATTTGGGTGCGGGATGGATTGATCACCATACCGACTTACTCTTATTATTTGTCTTGCTATATGGGATGGTAAAACTGAGTGACTTACCCATAGTAGAGCGACGACGATCAAAACCTTGTTTGAACCTTAGAATGGTATGACAGTTTTCCCCTTGTACAAGGCAGTTGTTGCCAATCGTAGGATATACGGTGAGAATGAAGCCCAAACCCATTTCCTGCAGGAGAAATCATAAATTGTTGACCACCATGAGATATCGATAGTTGTTTAGTATTGGCGCCAGACCCGTCAGCTAAGAAGGCCAGTCACAGAGGTATCGTACCAAGATGAAATGGACACAAGAATCGAGGGAAAAGGTTATGCCACTATCAGAATAGCCCACAGGAGGAACTAATCCTGAAAATCTGAGAAGATCGACACAGTCAACAATAAGGATGGAGTATATGAGTTTTGATGGAACTGTAACAATGTTTCTAAGGGTGGTAGCACCCCAGACCCCCTATGACAATCGATGGATTTTGAGGAGACCCCGAACCTAACCTATTTCTTGCTAGCCTCTCTGAATCTCGAGGACGAGATTCATTTTAAGGGTGGTAGGTTTGTAACATCCCAAAATTCTAAATTTTGGAATGTTATATTAAATAGATAGTTTTGATTGCTTGTGTCATGTGCTGTGTGAAATTGAGTGTAATTTGAAACTTTTGAAAGTTAAGTGAGAGGGAATAAAAGGACTTTCCCAAACTTCCATCTTGTTTTTATGGTCTCCATGAAATCAAATTCTTTTCAAATACAAAACCCTAGAGAAAAGAGGACATGACTTTTTCCATTTAAATAAATGAAACGAGTTTTGAAAAGATTTGAATTTCATTTGGAAATATTCCAAACTCCCAAACTTTATGCAACTCAATGATTTTCATGAGAGAAGATAAAATGACTTCTTCAAATTATAAGAAATATGAGTTGGAAGTTTAAAAGAATCAAATTTAAAAGTCCCTTTGAAATTATTTTCAATTTGGAGTTATTTGGTTTTTATTAAAATTATTTTTCTCCAAAAATAGAATATATGGAAAATAGGGTAAAATGATTCCCTACATTAGAAAATTGGAGTAAAATAAATTTGAAATCATTTTGGTATTTTTAAAATGATTTTATTGGGTTTTAAATAACTCAGTAGTACTCTTTGTTTATTTAAATTATTGTGGAATTTATTTGCCGCTGAAAATATGTTCATCATTTAGGAAATCTTTTTCTGAAAATTTTGATATATAATATGCCTATAAAAAGTTTTATTTTATTTTCATTATTCAGTATTCGTTTTTGTTTCTATTTATTTTTAAAACCAATTGTACGTGCAACCCAATTTTATCCGTCGCCCACATGCACAGTGCACCCAGGCCAGCCCATATTGTATTTTTATTTTTTGGTTATGTTTGCAGAAATAAAAATATTTTTCTTTTTCTTAATTTTTTTTGTGTTTGAGAAAAGAAAAAAAACTGCGGCACGCGCGCGGCCGGCCGACCGAAGCTTTAGGCGCATGCGTTTTTCTCTTCTCTCTTTTCTATATTTCGTTTACGTTTAGTCCCACAATGCCTAGCCTTTGACCTCTAAGCCTCTTTTCCACCTATAAATATAAACCCATAGAGCCTCCAAAAATCATCTGATTCGGGTTAAATCAATATATTTTGGTTTGTTTAGATTCACTAAAAAAATATTTCTCCTCTCCGGTTGAAATTCTCGAAATCATCTCCTCCCTCTGAAGTCATCTTTTCTCTACCATATAAAGATATATTTCTTCATTTTTTCATTTATACTCCCGTAGCTTATTATTTCTAGACTAGTACAGTAGAATAATTAGATTTATAAATTAGTCTCTGTATTTACATTTTAAGACTAAAATTCTTTTAGCCATAGTCATTTTTTCCGTAAAACAACTTGGCCCTGATTTTTCAAATAGCCATAACTTTTTACTCGTTCATCCAAATTAGATGAAACCAACGCCAATATTTTCGTCTTGATTCCACCTATCTAGTGAATCTATCAAATAAACTTTTTGCAACTTTCAAATTTTGAAATTTGTTCAGATTCATATTTTTTTTGATCATATCCTTTTATCCGTACCTCCGTTTTCGATGAAACCAACACTTAAATGTTCATAACGATCCCCTCTGTCTAGTAAACCAACTTAAACATGCTTTTAACAATTTAAAATTTGAGTTTAGTTCACATTAGTATTCGATCTTGTTTCGTATGTTTCTTGAGTTTTGTAAGTTTGATTTGGTTGATTCTTTTTGCAAATTGAAGCTCTTGACCTAAAATTTTTGATAAGGCCAAATTCACTTAATTTTGGTACTGTTAGAAATTGTTTTCTGTTGCAAGAGTTAATTGCTTGTTTTTGAAGTTTTCCGAGATCTTTTCTTCGATTCTTTTGCATGAGTGCTTATGTATGCAATTTCTTGCTTGTGATAGATTGAACGGAGTGTGACGAATAGAACCATCTGGAGTTATGAGTGCGAATCATCTACATCAGCAGTACAAGGCAAGTTCACACTTTGATCATACTTTTCATTACCCAGTTTTTATGCATTAGTTTCAACCCTCAAACATTGCATGAGTAGGATTGATATCATGTGGGTATTGGGAAGTAGTTGATGAGGTAGGAACCTATTGTCTTGCTTGCAATCCCTGGGTATTACTATGTTATGCTTACTACTATGCTATGCTCGTAGACGTGGTTTGGTTTTGACAGAATTCATGACAGATGTGAGAGTTATTGTTAACTAAGGTTTAACTTAAGGTGGCTACTTTAATACACATCTGGGTGGATTGGTTGGGGCACCCTGGAGCACCCAGTGGTTGTCAGGGCACCTAGAGATCCCAGTGCTTGCCCAAGGGGATCCCGGAGTACCCGTGTGATGGAATGCCACCCAGGCTCAAAGGGATCATAAGATTATTCATGCTAGAAACTTTCGTGTGCAGCCACAAGCCATTATGGGCTCTGGCATAGTTGAGAAAGTTGCATGAGCTCTCGAAGAGGTGGACTAGCATATGTAGGGGGATTGTAGATGTACTGGTCCGCCCGGAGTAGAGAGTTTATGTTTCTGAAAAACTGTGTCTCGGTCATCCGTTTCTCAAACACCATGTAGTGCGAGAAATCCAACGGAGGAGATCGAGTCTTGTGGGGAAAAGTGCACAAACCTCTGCAGAGTGTACAAACTAATCATGATTAGTCGTGTCCCCTGTTATGGACATCTTGAGTATCTGGTACTTGAATTATTGATTTGATCTCATCACTCTATTTAATGAAATTGTTGGGTTATAATTATTACTTTGGGATTGAGTTGGAGGAACCTTCTCAATATTTTCAACCAACTAGGTAGTTAAATAAAATATATTCCTTTGTTGTAGGGAAAAATTGGCTTTATGCAAAATTAAACTTAGAGCTTCCACCAGCCAAATAGGCATGCAGTGATAGCTATTATTCATCATTATCCTATGGTGTGAATTTGCCAGTACATTCAATGTACTGACCTACATGGCTGCAACGTTTCATGTTGGAGGACTCTTACGATGAGTAAGTGATACGGTAGGTTTACGATTTCTACACTCAACTTTGCCGTTCGTGTTGATGGGAATCCACAACCTTGTTGTTACTTCTGCTATATGGATTGTGGTAATAGTATTTACGTTACTTTATACATGTGATTTACCTCTTTTATAAATCCTCGAGTAATGTGTATGTCAGCATACCGATCTAGGGATGACACTTAAGCACAGAGACTTGACCGTCTGAGGTCAGGTCGCTACATGGATGAGACGGGATCTTAAAAGTGTCTTCTTGAATTCCTCCCAACTTTTTGCTCCGTTACATCCTTGTATGGCTTGATGCATTTTCCACCAGGTTGCAGCACTTTATGTAAAGTACTGTAGAGTGTATTGAACCTAAAACAAAATTTTCCCAAAGTGATCCTCCATGTTTTGAATTCATAGCTCTGCCTCTAGCTGAGTCATCGGTCCCGAGAATACAAGTCCATCTTCCTTCCTCATCTATTGGATCCAAGGGTTTTGGGATGAGATACGAGAGAAGAAATAGAGGGAGAGATACATACAATATAAACAATATTTTTGAAGAAACTGGTTTTATTTTGTGGCTGTCAAAAGAAAATATCAAACAAATGACAGCTCACAAATCATCCATCTAACGTAAGTATATAACAGGGGTTTGGTCTTCTAAAGGTAAAATAATTCTTAAGATTCTTCAAATCTTCAGAGTGTTCAACTGTTGTAGCTTCAACTCTTCTAATGCGTGGTGAAATCCTCTTTACTCTGAAAAGGCCATCAGTTATCCGATATCTTTTCCTTCTTGGAGCGGCTTCAGTTGATTCTTCGTGTGGTCAAAAAGAAAAAAGAGGTATATTCTAACTATTTGAGTTAAGAGGGACTATTTGATAAAATCAGAAAAGATGAGAAGTAAGGGTCTTTTTGAAAACAAAGTTTTAGACATATCTTGTTCTAGGGGCTTTCCAATTTCTAGGGTCACGTCCTACAGTCAACATGTTCTCTGATACCGTATTTGTAGCAACCCGACCTCAGACGGTCAAGCCTCTGTGTATCTGTGCCATCCCTGGATCAGTATGCTGGAACACACAGTACATCAATGTATATATCAAAGTGCAATCACATGTATGAATAACGTAAAAAGGATATATACCTTATAAGTCTCAGTGGAACAAATAATCGGGTGTGGAATCCCATCAACGCCATCGGCAAGTTGAGTGTAGACCGCAACCCTGTACCGTACTCTTACTCGTCGGAACAAAGTATCTGCAACATGATACGTTGTAGCCGTGTAGGTCAGTACATTGAATGTACTGGCAAGATCACAACAAGAGAAAGCAGATGATAAAACTATTCTATATGCAATATGGCTTTGTGGCTGTGTGTCTGAGTTTTGTTTTTGCATAAAAGCTGGTTTTATTTCCCGTACATCAAAGAAATATTTGGAGTCTGTACTATGAAGTTTCCTATCATGACATGGTTCGGCCAACCGATGTCTCATGGCCCAAATCATCATAAGTTGCCCACAATTAAGTTATCAGTCCGGTGTTGAAAGTTTCGAGATTGATCCAAGTCTAGATGCTCAAATTGTTCGTAACTATGGAACGGCTAATCGATTAGGTTTTAACCCTCTATAGAGGTTTGTACACTTTACCCGCAAGATTCGATCCCTCTTTTTATGTTCTCGCACTTCAGGGTGTTTGCGAACAAGACAACCGAAACATGATCTTCCGAAGAGTTCCCCTGACCACTTTCCGGTGCTCATCCAATCCTACCATAATTCTACATCTGCTAGCACCGTCCCAGCCAGAGTCACAACAAAGGTCAACCAAGCCAGAGGCCATAGTGACTTGCGGTTGCACAGGTAAGCTTCCGGGCATGAAGTATTCTTCTGTCTCTTTGAGTCTGGGTGAAGCTTTCTGCAAGATGTCATGGCGCTTCTCCATGCATCCCGGCCATCCACTGGTTGCTCCAGGGTGCCCGTCTGTAACACCCCGGTATAATGATGCTACAGTAATCCCTGAGATCAAGCTAATCGTTTTGCTATAATAGTGCTTAGTCACTTTGATCAATATTCCATTTCAAATTCCAATTGAATTCAATTTCAAATTCTGAGTGAAATTCAAATTTGCTTAAACATGAAACTAAAAATGTTCATCTTGTGCCAAATAATGCATAATTAATATTGGTGGTGAACCAACATTTTTTTGCAAATTGTATAACTGGCCTAAACTATTTGAAACAGAAGTTTTAAAAGAAAAGAAAAATTGTTTAAAAAAAGGAAGAAGGGCCTCAGCCCATGGCCTTCCCATGGGCCTCGGCCCACCATAGCAAGTCAGCCCAGCTCCCCGCTGAGCGAGTCCTGGATTAAGGGGTCCTCGGACAGCTGGACTATATACTTTGGCCGGACTGTTAGACTATCAAGATACAAGATTTAAGACTTCGTCCCGTGTCCGGATGGGACTCTCCTTTGCATGGAAGGCAAGCTTGGATATTCGGATGTGTAGATTTCCTTCTCTGTAACCGACTCTGTGTAACCCTATCCCCCTCCGATGTCTATATAAACCGGAGGGTTTAGTCCATAGGACAATAAGAATCATAATCATAGGCTAGCTTCTAGGGTTTAGCCTCTACGATCTCGTGGTAGATCAACTCTTGTAATACTCATATCATCAAGATCAATCAAGCAGGAAGTAGGGTATTACCTCCATCGAGAGGGCCCGAACCTGGGTAAAACATCGTGTCCCCTACCTCCTGTTACCATTAGCCTTAGACGCATAGTTCGGGACCCCCTACCCGAGATCTGCCGGTTTTGACACCGACATTGGTGCTTTCATTGAGAGTTCCACTGTGTCGTCGCGATAAGGCTTGATGGCTCCCTTGATCATCTTCAACGATGCGGTCCAGGGGGAGGTTTTCCGTCCTGGACAGATCTTTGTATTCAGCACTTCGTACTGCGGGACAACTCGCTTGGCCATCTCGAGCAGATCGATAGCTACGCCCCTGTCCATCAGGTTAGGTTTGGAAGCTTAAACTATACTGCCAACATCCGTGGAGACTTGATCTTCGACGGATTCGAGCCCATGACAGGTGCGCTGAACAGTCACGACGGACATGACTTTGATCTGTCGTCGGACAGTATTCGGGAGATCGCACCCGCGTTGGCACCAGGAATCAATCCGGAGCAGATCGTGCCTTCCGAGGACGGGTGGATGGACCCCGCCATGGTGGGCGCACCCTCATCGGCGTCGGAGCCGAACACTGATCCCACCTCCTATGAGAGTGGCATTATCGGACCCCCGGACTCATCTCCGGCTGCAGGATCCAAACCGCGTGCGTCCGTGCCTATCGAATCAGATTGGGCACCCATCATGGAGTTCACTGTCGCGGATATCTTTCACCACTCACCCCTGGGTGACGTGCTGAACTCATTAAGGTCTCTGTCCTTGTTAGGAGATTCTTGGCTGAACTATGTCTGGCTCGAGTGGGGAGCGGACGATGAAGAAATTCGTCCCGCACCCACCACCCACTTTATAGCCACTGTCGATGATTTAACCGACGTGCTTGACTTCGACTCCGAAGACATCGATGGTATGGATGACGATGCAGGAGAAGAACAGGAACCACCGCCTATAGGGCGCTGGACCGCCACCTCATCATATGATATTTATATGGTGGACACCCCTAAAGAAAACAATGGCGATGAGGCAACGGAAGATAACCCCTTGGGGAAGCAATCTAGACACTGGCGTCATCGGCGCCGCTCCAAGCCCCGCCATAGCAAAAATAGCGATGCTAGCATAGGAGATAACAATCCAGATGGTGCCGAAGATGAAGACAATCCTGCCCAGCCAGGCTTCGAGCAGGCCAAGCAAGAGGATGGGCAAGCTAGCCCTAAAGAACAGGCAACTGACGGAGAATTAGAGGATGATAATTACATGCCTCTCTTCAAAGACGAAGTGAGCCTTGGCGACGAAGAATTCATCATGCTGGAGGATCCCGTCGAGCAGGAGCGCTTAAAACGCCGGCTTATAGCCACTGCAAAAAGCGTGAAGAAAAAGCAGCAACAGCTTCAAGCTGATCAAGATCTGCTAACTGACAGATGGACTGATGTCCTGGCTGTCGAGGAATACGGACTCGAGCGCCCTAGCAAAAGCTACCCAAGGCATAGGCTGCTACCTCAACTCGAGGAGGAGGCTTTAAAACCCACGCTACCAGCGCATGAGGCGGCTGACTGGCCACCCCGTGGCCACGATAAAACGACGTACCAGCCCAAAATCCAGACCGCACCCCGTGGCCAATCAAATAATAACACTAAAGCCCGGGGCTACACGAAGGACCTGCGAGAAGTATTGGAAAACAAAGCAGGACAGTCAAGATCGATCTACGGATCACGGGGGCGCGCCACAAGACGTGATGATGACCGTCTGTCACATCCCTGGTCCTGTTATGCACTAGGCTAGACCCTCATGTGTGCATCATGTTTAAATTCAAATGAAATTTGAATTGGGGAATTTTCAAAGCCTCAGAAACCTTCTAAAAATGATCAACATTAAAATCCTCTCAAAGAGGTCCAAGAAAATGTTCCTCTTAGTCTCTGAAAATATTGCAAAGAGGTAAAACTCAAAACAATATTTTTGGTATCTCAGAGTTAATTATTTTGGGCCTTTGAATTAAATAAATAACTATTTGCATTGGATATATATTTGATATATAAATAATATATGTCCAATACTACTGGAACATTTTATGTGGTTTGGTATATTTTAGTTCTAGCCACATAACTATTTTCAAGATTTTATAAAATGGTTTAGTATTTTACTAAACTGAAACAACACAGAACAAAATACAAAAAAAGAACAGAAATAGAAATAAGAGAGAGAGAGCAGAAGATCTTACCTGGCGCTCACCTGGTAGCCCACCTGGCCCAGCAGCACGGCCCAGCCCATCTCCACTCCCCCTATCGTCTTCCTCCTCGCCAGAAGGCCCGAGGCGTGGCGCGCGCCCGAGAGGCCTCGGCCACCTCCTGCTCCTCCCCGAGCCCTCTAGCGACGCCACGCACCCCTCCTGGAACCCGCCGCTCACTCTCTCGTCCCCATCCTCTCCTCTGCTCTCTCTCCCTCTCACCCGAACAGAGCCACCGCCGCCGACGAGCGTCGCCGTGGCAACATCCACTGCCTCGCCTCGTCGTTGCGCCCAGAGGCTCCGCCTCGACCCCCTCTTCCTCTCCACCAACCCATGCCCCGCCGGACGCCCTGCATCGCCGCCCACGCCGTCTTCCCCATCTCCGGCCGCCGAGGATCGCCGTTGTCAAATTCGTCGCCGTTCGGCCTTCCCCGAGCTCGCCGTCCACCTCTACGGGATCCACGTGAGCTCCACTCTGTTTCCCCTCCTTCGTTTTGCTCGTTCCCGTGCCGTAGCACCCCCGCCCACATTCCCGAGCACCGCCATCCGCCATGGCCGCGTAGCTCTCCTGACCTGAGCCCCTCTGCTTGAACCCGTGGCACCAGCGTGCTTCTGGTGGCCCGCGGATGCCATCTGGACCATCAGCTCCTCCCCTAGCGCGCCGCAGCCCCAACCCCGCACATGGGCGAACTCCGGCCGCCGTCTTGGAGCTCGCCGTCGTTGGATCCGGCCACGATAGACCCGGCCTCCACCACCACTAGATGCGCGCGAGTGAGGGCCTCCTCCCTGTGCCCTTCTCTTGCCCAGCCGCCGTCTGTAGCGCAGTCCCGGCAAACATCCGCCGCGTTTTGGGTCACCGCCGGCCGAACTCCGGTGGCCAGTGACGTGGCGCTGTCATTAGCCACTAATGACGCACTAACCAACCCCCTAGGCCACTGACTGTGGGCCCCACCCCTGGTCAAACCCCAGTCAGTGCTGGGTTTGACCGGGATTAGGTCCTGTGTCACTGACGTGTGGCCCCCACACGTCAGGTTTGACCTGGGGCGCCCAGTTGACCCTGCTGACGTCACCGTGACGTGGTGCTGACGCCATAATTCATTTCTGGATTTATATTATTCAGGAAATTCCAGAAAATTATAAAAACTTCTAAAAATCATAGAAATTCAACCGTAACTCCAAATGAGATAAATTATATATGAAAAATTATCAGAAAAATTCAAGGAATCCATCTGTACCATTTTCATGCATGTTAGAACAATTTATAGCTGCTGTTTAGCACAAATCAATTAAATGGCATTTGAATAATCACATATGGAGTTTGAATTTGAATCTTGTATTCAAACCAACTTCATTTAATCTGTTGCTAGTTGCATTAGCTCAAAACACATTCATATTGCCATGTCATGAGCATGCATCATATTGTGCATTGCATTGATTGTATTTCTTCTTTGTTGCCGGTATCTGTTCCCTCCCGGTAGACGATGTTCCGACGTTGTGACCGTTGACACTAATGAAGACTCAATGTTATCTTCAGAAGTGCCAGGCAAGCAGAACCCCCTTGTTCATTCCGATACAATCCCACTCTCTCGCTCCTGCTCTCTTTTACTGCATTAGGACAACACCGATTCATCTGTTACTTGCTGCGGTAGCTGAACCCCTTTATCCTTTGCATGACCTGTCATTGCCACAGTAAATAGATGAAACCCACTAGCATGAGTAGGAGTTGTTTGAGCCCTGTTGTGCCTACTCATTCATGCTTGTTTGTCATGCCTGCTACTGCTTAGAGTTGTGTCAGGTCTGATTCATCCGGGATGAATCAGAGGTGTATGAACATGTCCTACTGTGTGTGAGCTAAGTGTGTGAACACGATTTGGTAAAGGTAGCGGTGAGAGGCCATGTAGGAGTACATGGTGGGTTGTCTCATTGCAGCCGTCCTCAGGAACTGAGTTCTGTGTTTGTGATCCATGATTCAGCTACTACCACGCATTGGGCCCGAAACCAATGGACCCTCTTGGCTTCTTGATCACCCTTGTCCTCTGTCCAGGAGTTGCAAGTAGTCTCTGGTGTTTGTAGTATGCTGGAGGCCGTGCACAGCGCTGACCGTAGGGGTGGGCTGTGATGCGGTAGGCACATGGCACGGTGTAACGGGCGCCCGTTTGGTGTCTCGGGAACCCTGTTCACATCGTTTGGGGCTGTGAGCGAAACTCCGGCCGGATCTCCTCATGGATGGAACCCGAATAGGCAATAAACCTGGACTAGAGACTTGAGTGTTTAGGTAGGCCGTGGCCAACACCCAGGTTGGGCTTCCGCTTGAAGGTTGTCGAGTACATGTCGTGTAAACGGCGGTAAGTGGTGAGAGCGTGTGTGAAGAAGTACACCCCTGCAGGGTTAACATCATCTATTCGAATAGCCGTGTCCGCGGATAAGGACTTCTGGGTTGCTTATATCAGTTCATAGACAAGTGAAAGTGGATACTCTAAAATACTCAAGATAAGCGTGAGTGCTATGGATGGCGTTCTCGTAGGGAGACGGGAGCGGTTCCATAGTGGTGTATTGGTTGGTGAATATGTGGACTCGTGTGAGCCACCTGAAGAGTTACTTGCAATCATAGTTTAGGTTAGCCACTGAGTCAAAGCTGGCTTGCTGCAGTTAAACTCCACCATCCCCTTGGTTGATAATGATGCATATGTAGTTAGTTCTGATGTAAGTCTTGCTGGGTACATTTGTACTCACGTTTGCCTATTTTATGTTTTTGCAGAGAGACTTCGGTCTCGCTAGTAGTTCCGCGTGGACTTCGACGTTTAGCTTGATACCTCAGCTACGATCTTGTGCCCTCGGCAGGATCTGATAGATAGTCAGGCTTCTCAGCCTTTTTCATTTATAGATGTCTGTACTCAGACATGATAGCTTCCGCTTGTGCTTTGATTTGTATGCTCTGAATGTTGGGTCGTGAGACCCCCTGTTTGTAATATCTCGCTCCTCGGAGCCTATTGATTAAATACTTGTGTCGTAGAGTCATGTTATGATGCCATGTTGTACTTGCACATATCGAGCATATTGTGTGTATGTTATTGAAATGCTTGGTATGTGTGGGATCTGACTATCTAGTTGTTTATCCTTAGTAGCCCCTCTTACCGGGAAATGTCTCCTAGTGTTTCCACCGAGCCAGGGTAGCTTGCTACTGCTCCGGAACACTTAGGCTGGCCGGCATGTGTCCTTCTTCGTTCCTGTGTCTGTCCCTTCAGGGAAATGTCACGCGATGAATACCGGAGTCCTGTTAGCCCGCTACAGCCCGGTTCAACGGAGTCCTGCTAGCCCAGTGCTACAGCCTGGATTCACTCGCTGATGACTGACACGTTCGACGCCGGGTCATGGATGCCTGTCCCTGTAAGTTTGTGCCACTTTGGGTTTACGACTAGCCATGTCAGCCCGGGCTCCTTATCATATGGATGCTAGCGACACTATCATATACGTGTGCCAAAAGACGCAAACGGTCCCGGGCAAAGGTAAGGCGACACCCGTGGAAATACCGTGCGTGAGGCCGCAAAGTGATATGAGGTGTTACATGCTAGATCGATGTGGCATTGACTCGGGGTCCTGACAGCGTTGGTATCAGAGCTTGACTGTTTGTAGGATTACCAAGCCAAACTGGTCGAAGTTGAGTCTAGAAATTCTTTAGTTATATAAGGGAATTGATTGTGGGATGGAACGTAAGGCTCTTTTTACTCCTTATACCTCATGGCCCTCTGATCTGAGTCATCTTATCTTTCCTATGGGGATTAAGGAACTAGGCTTTCTTTTCTTTCTATCAGGATCACGTGTTACTAATCCGTAGACTTATAGATTGTTGGACTTAAGCCTCAGTTCAGTTTCTACCTCTGTATGTTAATTATTGATCTCGAAACCTTGATATTGTGCTTCTGAGTGGTTATGCCACCATTTTTGTGAATGTCTCAAATCTTTTCTGAGCATTTACAGCCGTTATGCTGTCCGAGTCATCCCAGGTTTCTAAATAGTCTGATGCATTTGCAAAATCCTTTTCCCTCTGGTTTCGGTGTTCCTTTATGCCAGCTCAATCACACTAATTGTTGAGTTGAGGTATTCTATTGCCTTGACATTTATGTTGGAGTTATTATTATGACTCTAGGTGTTTTAGGGAGTCACCTAGTAATCTAGCAATGTTTTGTGTTCCCAGTGTGAAGATTCTGGCCATCATTCTCGAAAGCATCCCGTGGTGCTACTTAGTAGTAGGCAATCTACTCCTGGGTTCTGAACCCGAGATTCACTCTACTTACTTCATGTTGATAGGGTTTGCTAGCTCCTTTAGGATATTAGTAACCTTTGCGATAGTCCTCGAGGTTCGTGGTACATCCTTCTTCCAATTACCATGAACCATTCTTGGCAGGAGTTCTTATGAACCAAAAGATGACAACAAGAGTGCTCTCAATGAGTTCTCCATGCTATATTGTCACTCTGCCAGCTCAACCTTTCTGCATGGGTTATCCGGAAGAATTATGTTGAACTTGGTTCGACATACTAATCTATGCATCCACAACTCAGAAAGTTATATGTTCCTTTGAGTTGTCCCTCTTTAGTTGTCTACTGACCTTCGTCTATCAATTGATAGTCAAGAGTATGCATGCATTCGTTTATCGATGCCTATTACTCTTGTGGTCCGTCAAGCCATTCTATCGCGGAATGACTAGGAGAAACAAACTCCAGTACCTCTTCCATATCCAGGATTGGGTCAAAGAAGTCGTACTCCGCAGATCAAAATGCCAATCTAGCTTTTGCTTCGTTCTACCTTGGAGTATTACCATCTTTTATATCGGGATTGTTATAGGAATTGCACACCATCCTATGAACTCTTGGTACAGTGATACTTCCTGCCATCATTGTTCATTCCTCGGTTCCTGTGTTATTGTAACCGGAATGTCGACAAGTGAATCGTGATGTGTGAAATCAATACTCCTAGCAACCTTGTTGCTTGGTAGTTAAATGGACCACAACCTCATTCTTAGCGTGCTGATTATTGAGTCATCATTCTAAGATTGATCGTGCTACCTAGTCCTTATTTCGATGCACCCTTCGATTGATGAGTTAGGATCTTGTCACGTCCTCACTCATTTGATCATATCGTCTTGCCCTCAAAAGCGAGATTGTTCTCGAGCTTAGTAACATACCGGTGGTTCGTGATTTTCCGAATATCTTCTCGGAAGTATTACCAGGTTGTCCCCTGACTGTTATGTTGAGCTCGTGATCAAGTTGGTTTCTTGTGAACCACCTTCTCTCCAAGAATCGGTGTTAGATATCCCTGAGCTAGTTGGTTAAGCTAGACAACAACTTGGAGAGTTGGAAGATAAAAGCTTGCCTGACTTAGTTCGTTCCAAAGGGATATTCTTGTGTAGTGTGTGTTGAAGAAAGATGATATCTTCATCGATTGGTCCCTATGATCAGTTGCTGGACCTATTGTCTTATCAACCCTTTGATTTGAGTGTGGGCTATCGTCAAATCAAATCAGTACCAACGATGCTCGTAATGTTGTCTTACTCGTGGTTGATCCCTCGAGCGTACACCATTACATCTTTGGTCTGACCAATGCTATCACCGTGTTCACATGATGGTGGAAGTCCAGTGATATGGAAATTCCGATGAGTTGTTGTTGAGCCCATCAGTAGCATTTTGTCTCCCCCCATGAATCATGTTGAACATTAAGCTAGTGTTGGAAACCTTTGAAAGCATTTGTTCATGCTAGCTCATGAAGCATATGTTTGGATGAAGAAGTGACTTCCTCTAGTTCATGTGCATTTGATGCAAGTTGCCGCCGTGGACTCGAGAAAGTCAATGTTGCTTTCTTTGGAATCATTCCAAATCAGTCATGCACACGTGCGAAGAATTCTGTGGTTTGAAGACTTGCAACCTTCAATCTATATGTATCCCTAGCACACCAAGCCACTGATTGATTTGTTCAAGGAGAAGGAGTTCCTTCATAAGAGCTAATCCGGACTTATGTAAGGACTTCGATACCCTCGTTGATGGTTCCCCCTCCTGAACTCGGTAGTGTTTTATTATAAGACTACTTTGTGGTCATGTTTGTCTTGGACAACATGTTCACATGTTGTAGCAGAACCGGCTCGTGTTTTCGAAGCTTGCTATCATAGTTCACTCCCCGAGAATCTCGCAGCGTCATCTCGTCGATTTGTGTTGCAAACTATCGTTTTTCTTCTTAGACTCGATGAGTCTGGAATATTCTGACACCAACCAGATCTGAATCTCAGGCAGATGTGATGGTTGGAACATTTCCCAAGAACTATAATATTGGTCTCGCGATAACCGGTAAAGTGGATGTCGTGGCCAACACACCCAGTCGGAAGACCTGTTATTATAATATCTTGATTGAGGAAGTTGGCCACCTTCCCCATAAGGATCTCGTAGAACTTATTCTAGTAGTTGTTCCTTATGGATTTTTGTGCTCCCGAAGTCCGACCTTTTTACTGGATGGTCTGGTTACCAAACCATTTCAATAAGTGGATTACGCTAGCACATCAAGGAGAACATTAGAAGAGAAGTGCTAAATGTCTCTCGGTCGATCATCCAGATTTTGTTTCCTTGGCCTCGCTAAGGTGAAATCTGAGAAGGTGTTATCTTCCTTTGCATCTGCATCCTCCATCACCATTCATCATGGTAGCAAGTTGTGTTGCCAGGATCCTTGACACGGATATTGGTAAAATCTTGATGATTATGGAAATGCTCAAGTTCTTGAGAGCACGCACAAGCGCTAGGTGTTATCATCTACACTAACTGGGATTGCTCTCAGTTCCCTCGATTATGCTATAACTTTCAAACAGTGAATTCACTCTCTATTGTTGGGTTCTTCCCCCAGTTACCAGAATCATTCCCAGCATTTGCATTCTGTTCCCAGCTTGCACCGCCAATGTGCCAGTCTACCATGGGTCTCTTCCATTTCCGGTGGTAAGCAAATTCATCCATTACGTTGTCTTCAACGAGGTAATCCACATCATCCAAGTCCGAGTATGCCATTCTACCGACCCCCTCCAAATGATCGCTCGAGAATTGCCTTAGGCTGGTTTAAAGAGTTTCAATGATCTTTGAATCAAAGGTAATTCTTTTTGCCACTTAAGGGGATATATCTTCGAGTCACCTTCTCTAAGGTGCATCATTATGGTGTCATGTCAACTTAACTCCTCGCTACGTTGACAACCATTCACCACCCTCTTAGGTGAGGAATTGTTGTCTACCTAGTGAACCCTCGTCATCTGTCTCACTCCTTTTCCTTAGATGTATGCTTCGTGTCTCAACTCAAGAGTTGTTCCTACGTCTCTCCATGAACTGATCTTGAGTTGCTCGATCTTCAAAGACGAATAAATTCTATAGGGTTTTCCCCCTTCTTTCTGTTGTTGTGTCGAGTGAAGATCTCAAGAGCAAAGACGTCAAGATCAATTGGAGCACTGAATTAGCATCCTCGAGAAGGACATCTGGATCATGAAGATTGTGCTAGCTTGCGTTCCCCCTTCACCTTACCCTACGCTTGAATCTTGGGACGAGATTTTTGTTTAGTGGGGGTGAGCTGTCACATCCCTGGTCCTGTTATGCACTAGGCTAGACCCTCATGTGTGCATCATGTTTAAATTCAAATGAAATTTGAATTGGGGAATTTTCAAAGCCTCAGAAACCCTCTAAAAATGATCAACATTAAAATCCTCTCAAAGAAGTCCAAGAAAATGTTCCTCTTAGTCTCTGAAAATATTGCAAAGAGGTAAAACTCAAAACAATATTTTTGGTATCTCAGAGTTAATTATTTTGGGCCTTTGAATTAAATAAATAACTATTAGCATTGGATATATATTTGATATATAAATAATATATGTCCAATACTACTGGAACATTTTATGTGGTTTGGTATATTTTAGTTCTAGCCACATAACTATTTTTAGGATTTTATAAAATGGTTTAGTATTTTACTAAACTGAAACAACACAGAACAAAATACAAAAAAAGAACAGAAATAGAAATAAGAGAGAGAGAGCAGAAGATCTTACCTGGCGCTCACCTGGTAGCCCACCTGGCCCAGCAGCACGGCCCAGCCCATCTCCACTCCCCCTGTCGTCTTCCTCCTCGCCAGAAGGCCCGAGGCGTGGCGCGCGCCCGAGAGGCCTCGGCCACCTCCTGCTTCCCCTGGCCACCTCCTGCTCCTCCCCGAGCCCTCTAGCGACACCACGCACCCCTCCTGGAACCCGCCGCTCACTCTCTCGTCCCCATCCTCTCCTCTGCTCTCTCTCCCTCTCACCCGAACGGAGCCACCGCCGCCGACGAGCGTCGCCGTGGCCACAGCCACTGCCTCGCCTCGTCGTTGCGCCCAGAGGCTCCGCCTCGACCCCCTCTTCCTCTCCACCAACCCATGCCCCGCCGGACGCCCTGCATCGCCGCCCACGCCGTCTTCCCCATCTCCGGCCGCGAGGATCGCCGTCGTCAAATTCGTCGCCGTTCGGCCTTCCCCGAGCTCGCCGTCCACCTCTACGGGATCCACGTGAGCTCCACTCTGTTTCCCCTCCTTCGTTTTGCTCGTTCCCGTGCCGTAGCACCCCCGCCCACATTCCCGAGCACCGCCGTCCGCCATGGCCGCGTAGCTCTCCTGACCTGAGCCCCTCTGCTCGAACCCGTGGCACCAGCGTGCTTCTGGTGGCCCGCGGATGCCATCTGGACCATCAGCTCCTCCCCTAGCGCGCCGCAGCCCCAACCCCGCACATGGCCGAACTCCGGCCGCCGTCTTGGAGCTCGCCGTCGTTGGATCCGGCCACGATAGACCCGGCCTCCACCACCACTAGATGCGCGCGAGTGAGGGCCTCCTCCCTGTGCCCTTCTCTTGCCCAGCCGCCGTCTGTAGCGCAGTCCCGGCGAACATCCGCCGCGTTTCGGGTCGCCGCCGGCCGAACTCCGGTGGCCAGTGACGTGGCGCTGTCATTAGCCACTAATGACGCACTAACCAACCCCCTAGGCCACTGACTGTGGGCCCCACCCCTGGTCAAACCCCAGTCAGCGCTGTGTTTGACCGGGATTAGGTCCTGTGTCACTGACGTGTGGCCCCCACACGTCAGGTTTGACCTGGGGCGCCCAGTTGACCCTGCTGACGTCACCGTGACGTGGTGCTGACGCCATAATTCATTTCTGGATTTATATTATTCAGGAAATTCCAGAAAATTATAAAAACTTCTAAAAATCATAGAAATTCAACCGTAACTCCAAATGAGATAAATTATATATGAAAAATTATCAGAAAAATTCAAGGAATCCATCTGTACCATTTTCATGCATGTTAGAACAATTTATAGCTGATGTTTAGCACAAATCAATTAAATGGCATTTGAATAATCACATATGGAGTTTGAATTTGAATCTTGTATTCAAACCAACTTCATTTAATCTGTTGCTAGTTGCATTAGCTCAAAACACATTCATATTGCCATGTCATGAGCATGCATCATATTGTGCATTGCATTGATTGTATTTCTTCTTTGTTGCCGGTATTTGTTCCCTCCTGGTAGACGATGTTCCGACGTTGTGACCGTTGACACTGATGAAGACTCAATGTTATCTTCAGAAGTGCCAGGCAAGCAGAACCCCCTTGTTCATTCCGATACAATCCCACTCTCTCGCTCCTGCGCTCTTTTACTGCATTAGGACAACACCGATTCATCTGTTACTTGCTGCGGTAGCTGAACCCCTTTATCCTTTGCATGACCTGTCATTGCCACAGTAAATAGATGAAACCCACTAGCATGAGTAGGAGTTGTTTGAGCCCTGTTGTGCCTACTCATTCATGCTTGTTTGTCATGCCTGCTACTGCTTAGAGTTGTGTCAGGTCTGATTCATCCAGGATGAATCAGAGGTGTATGAACATGTCCTACTGTGTGTGAGCTAAGTGTGTGAACACGATTTGGTAAAGGTAGCGGTGAGAGGCCATGTAGGAGTACATGGTGGGTTGTCTCATTGCAGCCGTCCTCAGGAACTGAGTTCTGTGTTTGTGATCCATGATTCAGCTACTACCACGCATTAGGCCCGAAACCAATGGACCCTCTCGGCTTCTTGATCACCCTTGTCCTCTGTCCAGGAGTTGCAAGTAGTTTCTGGTGTTTGTAGTATGCTGGAGGCCGTGCACAGCGCTGACCGTAGGGGTGGGCTGTGATGCGGTAGGCACGTGGCACGGTGTACCGGGCGCCCGTTTGGTGTCTCGGGAACCCTGTTCACATCGTTTGGGGCTGTGAGCGAAACTCCGGCCGGATCTCCTCATGGATGGAACCCGAATAGGCGATAAACCTGGACTAGAGACTTGAGTGTTTAGGTAGGCCGTGGCCGACACCCACGTTGGGCTTCCGCTTGAAGGTTGCCGAGTACATGTCGTTTAAACGGCGGTAAGTGGTGAGAGCGTGTGTGAAGAAGTACACCCCTGCAGGGTTAACATCATCTATTCGAATAGCCGTGTCCGCGGATAAGGACTTCTGGGTTGCTTATATCAGTTCATAGACAAGTGAAAGTGAATACTCTAAAATACGCAAGATAAGCGTGAGTGCTATGGATGGCGTTCTCGTAGGGAGACGGGAGCGGTTCCATAGTGGTGTATTGGTTGGTGAATATGTGGACTCGTGTGCGCCACCTGAAGAGTTACTTGCAATCATAGTTTAGGTTAGCCACTGAGTCAAAGCTGGCTTGCTGCAGTTAAACTCCACCATCCCCTTTGTTGATAATGATGCAGATGTAGTTAGTTCTGATGTAAGTCTTGCTGGGTACATTTGTACTCACGTTTGCCTATTTTATGTTTTTGCAGAGAGACTTCGGTCTCGCTAGTAGTTCCGCGTGGACTTCGACGTTTAGCTTGATACCTCAGCTACGATCTTGTGCCCTCGGCAGGATCTGATAGATAGTCAGGCTTCTCAGCCTTTTTCATTTATAGATGTCTGTACTCAGACATGATAGCTTCCGCTTGTGCTTTGATTTGTATGCTCTGAATATTGGGTCGTGAGACCCCCTGTTTGTAATATCTCGCTCCTCGGAGCCTATTGATTAAATACTTGTGTCGTAGAGTCATGTTGTGATGCCATGTTGTACTTGCACATATCGAGCATATTGTGTGTATGTTATTGAAATGCTTGGTATGTGTGGGATCTGACTATCTAGTTGTTTATCCTTAGTAGCCCCTCTTACCGGGAAATGTCTCCTAGTGTTTCCACCGAGCCAGGGTAGCTTGCTACTGCTCCGGAACACTTAGGCTGGCCGGCATGTGTCCTTCTTCGTTCCTGTGTCTGTCCCTTCGGGGAAATGTCACGCGATGAATACCGGAGTCTTGTTAGCCCGCTACAGCCCGGTTCACCGGAGTCCTGCTAGCCCAGTGCTACAGCCTGGATTCACTCGCTGATGACCGACACGTTTGATGCCGGGTCATGGATGCCTGTCCCTGTAAGTTTGTGCCACTTTGGGTTTACGACTAGCCATGTCAGCCCGGGCTCCTTATCATATGGATGCTAGCGACACTATCATATACGTGTGCCAAAAGACGCAAACGGTCCCGGGCAAAGGTAAGGCGACACCCGTGGAAATACCGTGCGTGAGGCCGCAAAGTGATATGAGGTGTTACATGCTAGATCGATGTGGCATTGAGTCGGGGTCCTGACACCGTCACACCGGATACAATAATCTAAAGTTCGGCCGGGCCGAATACAGTAGACCGGACTCATTTGAACTACGTCGGGATGTAGCCCGACATAGAGGCGCCGCACACCCCCTATGCTTCATCGATGAAGTTATGGATCACGAATTCCAGAAGGGTTTAAACCCGTAAATATTGAATCATACGATGGCACAACAGACCCCGCGGTATGGATCAAAGACTTTCTTCTCCACATCCACATGGCCTGCGGCGATGACTTACATGCCAAAAAGGACCTACCACTTAAGCTCAATGGACCGGCTAGGCATTGGCTTAATAGCCTGCCAGCAAGCTCCATCGGCAGTTGGGAGGATCTAGAAGACACATTCCTCAATAACTTCCAGGGCACTTACATACGACCACCGGATGCTGATGACTTAAGTCACATAACCCAGCAGCCCGGAGAGTCAGCCAGGAAATTCTGAACTCGGTTCCTAACTAAAAAGAACCAAATTGTCGACTGTCCGGATGCTGAAGCCTTAGCGGCCTTCAAGCATAACATCCGAGACGAATGGCTCGCCCGACACCTCGGCCAAGAGAAGCCAAAGTCAATGGCAGCCCTCACGACACTCATGACCCGCTTCTGCACGGGCGAGGGCAGCTGGCTGGCTCGCAGCAACGTCACACCCAAAAACTCAGGCGATTCAGACGCTAGGGATAGCAACGGCAAGCCGGGACAGAATAGACACAAATGTCGCAATAATGGCGACAACGCCGAAGACATGATAGTCAATGCCGGATTCAGAGGCTTTAAATCCGCACAGCGCAAAAAGCGATTCAAGAGAAACAGTCCGGGCTCGTCTAGTTTGGACCGCATACTCGATCGCTCATGTCAAATTCACGGCACCCCTGATAAACCAGCCAACCACACCAACAGGGAATGCTGGGTGTTTAAACAGGCCGGCAAGTTGAATGCTGAGAACAAGGAAAAGGGGCTGCATAGCGACGATGACGAGGAGCCCCGACCGCCGAACACGGGAGGACAGAAGAAATTCCCTCCCCAGGTGAAAACAGTGAATATGATATACGCAACCCATCTCCCCAAGCGGGAATGAAAGCATGCACTAAGGGACGTCTATGCGATGGAGCCAGTCGCCCCAAAATTTAACCCATGGCCCTCTTGTCCGATCACTTTCGATCGCAGGGACCATCCTACCAGTATCCGTCATGGCGGTTCGGCCGCATTGGTCCGTGACCCCATCATCAATGGATTCCATCTCACATGAGTCCTCATGGATGGCGGCAGCAGCCTGAACCTGCTCTATCAGGACATAGTGTGCAAAATGGGCATTGACCCCTCAAGGATCAAGCCCACAAAAACCACTTTCAAGGGTGTCATACCCGGTGTAGAGGCCTGTTGTACGGGCTCAATCACACTAAAAGTGGTCTTCGGATCTCCGGACAATTTCCGGAGCGAGAAGTTAATCTTCGACATCGTTCCCTTCCGCAGCGGCTATCATGCATTGCTCGGACGAACCACATTTGCCAAATTCAATGCGGTACCGCATTATGCATATCTCAACCTCAAAATTCCGGGACCTCGCGGGGTTATTACAGTTAATGGAAACACAGAGCGCTCGCTTCGTACGGAGGAGCACACTGCGGCCCTAGCGGCGGAAGTACAAAATAGCCTTCTTAGGCAAATAGCAAATTCGGCGATAAAGAACCTAGATACCGCCAAGCGAGTCTGGAGTACTCCGCTACAGGATCGTCCGGCACAACCAGAGCTCGACTAGCAATTCGGCCTCCGCCTTAGTCCCGGCCAAGCGGCGACATTCATGCCGCGCGTACACAACTATGCACCTAAAGTACCATGGGCATAGGCGGAGGTACGACCATGACGCGGTCCTCAATGCGGTTCGACCGCACCAGGACACGCGCATTTTGGCACCCCCTTTTCTTTCAGGTCCCTATCTTCAGTAGGCTCTTCCAAAAGACCAGCTATCAGACACATAGCGGGACGGACACACCAGGAGGACAAGAAGCTTTGGTGTACGAGGGAATCCTCAGGTGGTCTCTGATAATGATCGTTATACATGTTTTTACATACCCGCATACAGCCCGCTCCTGGTCAGGATGTGTCAAACAGTCCTATCCTGCTTATCACACTACTTGTACATGTATGCTTTGACATATCATTTGAATAACAAGGGAAACTAATATACATTGTCAGCTTGATATTAAGTTTATTTGCCCCTTTTTCTTTACTGCTTATTTATTATACTCGTGCATTTCGACACGACCAGTTTGCCAGGGGGCTTCAGTACCCCATAACCCGGCAAGACAAGTCCGAACACTTTCACAGTGCGGACCCCGAACTTATAGCACTATATGCATCAGCTCCGAATCATGTCTTGGGTCAATAGTTGGGTTTGCCTGGCTCCCTTGTTTTGATACCTTACGTTCCGCTATATCGGCTAAGGTAGCGCAGGGAGAACAACTGCGATTGTGTCTCGATTCTTTCGGATGAGCGCCTCAGTAGAGAAATCCGAAAACTGACTGTCATGATAAGGCGAGAGCTGGTCGCTGTTTGAGAGGTCTCAAATCCTTAAAGATTTTTTTCCGCTTCAAGTGAGGAATCGGCCTCGTCCGATTTAGGCGTGTATAGCGCCCTGAGTCCGGCTTTCCGGATACTAGGGGCTTCGCCAAAATTTAAAATTGTAGACTTCTATGGCTAAGTGAGGGTGATAAAGCCGTATAGTCCGATTGCCTCGTTCGTTGCGCTGAACACCTCCTTAAAAGGATGAAAAACTTGGATAAAGGGTGTTGATATTTATCCCGAACACCCCAGTACTAGTTACATGGGGGAGGAAGCCGATGACTGGCCAACTCTCAAGATTTTTTAAAAACGGCCGCACAGAAGGTAATATTTTAAATTAACAAGCGCTACATAGCGCAAATGAACTAGTTTTCATAATATGGACGACATGAGTACATTCATTCAAATATTACGTCCTTGGTACATTCATCCGCCACAAGGTGGGCACCCTTCATGACATCTTCATAATACTGTTCGGGGTGGCGATGCTCCTTGCCCTTAGGCGGCCCCTCTGTCACCAGCTTCTCGGCATCCATCTTCCCCTAGTGCACCTTCGCACGGGCCAAGGCCCTGCGTGCACCCTCAATGCAGACGGACTTCTTGACGACTTCAAGCCGCGGACAGGAATTCACCATCTGCTTGACCAAGCCAAAATAGCTGTTGGGCAGGGGCTCGCCAGGCCATAGCCGGACTATGAAACCCTTCATGGCCAGTTCAGCCGCCTTGTGAAGTTCGACCAATTGCTTTAGCTAGTCGCTCAAGGGCATCAGATGTTCGACCCCAATACACTGGGACCAAAACAGCTTCTCCGTCGAGCTCCCCTCCTCAGCCCGGTACAACTCTGCGGCATCAGAGATGCTGCACGGCAGATCTGTGAATGCTCCTGGAGAGCTCCGAATTCGGGTAAGTAAAAGGAAAGTCTCCTCCACATGCTTGCTTTGCATAATGAAAGCCTTACCCGCAGCTATCTTCTTGGCCGCCTCAATTTCCTGGAGGGCCTTTTGGGCTTCGGCCTTGGCGTCTAGTGCGCTCTGACGGGCCTTCGCAAGCTCCGACTCTCGCGTCTTGGAGTCATGCTCCAAGGACTCCAATTTTTTGACGAAGTCCTGGAGCTCTTGCTGGACCTCATCAACTCGCGCCTCTTGTTTTTCGCGCTTAGTGCGCTTCTTAGCCGCTTTCTTTTCATCCTCGGATAGCGCCTTCTTATGGGCCACCACTTCGGTCGTGGCCCCTAGTAAAACTTATCATGCTTCTATTAGCATCCACGATTTTTTCCTTCATATATAACATTCAGGCGGGGTATTGCTTACCTTTGTTCTCCTCGAGCTGCCACTACACGAGTCCGAGCTCTTCTTCAGCCCGCCCCAGGCCCTCCCTCAGTCCGGAGACCTCCGCAGTGGCGGCGGCGGCGGCCAGCAGCACGCTTGCTTATTCACATAGACGTAATATGATTAGACTCATGGGAATAATATTTGATCCTTTGTTCGGCTTCTCTTGCCGAACACCAAGTAGAGCATCAGGGGCTACTGTCTACACCGTGATACTTTCTCATAATTTAAATTACTCACCTCAAAGCTTGTCAGGAGGCTGGCGCAGGCCTCGGTCAATCCGCTTTTGGCGGACTAAACCTTCGCAATCACCGTACTCATAAGAGTACGGTGTCCTTCACTAAGGGAAGCGCTCTGAAGCACTTCCACCAGGTTATTCGATGCCTCTGGATGGATAGAGGTCATCGGCCCATGTCGTCGCGCCGCCCCATAACCCATGTCGCCGCGCCGCCCCATTTCCCCCCTAGTCCCTCCTCTCGACCATTTGTGTCCCATTTCTCCCCTAGTCCCTCCTCTCCTCGACCAATGTCGCCGCGCCGTGCCGCCGGAGTTCGCCGGAGCCACCGCCGTCATTTGCTCCACCACACCCACCGCCGGCCTCCCCGCCACCCACCACCACCAGCCGCTCCGCCTCGCTCTGCTGCCCCCGCCCGTCCCCTCGCCTCGCTCGGAGGACCACCGGAGCCACTCCGCCTGAGCCCCTTGCCGGAACAGCTACAGTAATCCCGTCCTGCCTTTTTTCCATTCTGTTTTTAAAAGAGAATAGTTTCAATCTTGTAAAATCCATAGTTCATTATCTACGAGGTATTTTTGAGTGATTGCAACTCCCATGGATCAGAAATTTTATGAAATTTCTGTTAGTTCAATTGTATTTCTCATTTGAGCAGTTTAAATTTGTGTTTGTATGAATTTTCTCAAATCACTAGATTTGAGCTATTTTGAGTTAGGAATGTCATTTTTGACCGATTCTTTTTGCTCCTGGTCTCTAAGACGTTTGTTTATCCAGTAGTATTTAGTATTTTATTTTTAGGTTAAATTAAATTAGGTTTTTAGCAAAACAATACTGTTTTACTTATAGTTCTGTTTTAGCCTTTTCTTAATTGTTTTTATTAGTTATAAATTATTTCTTTTTGTCACTTTTGAAAAAATTAGTTGTGTTTCTGTTAGACAATAGGAGAAAATTTTATTTTTATTTTCAAAATTTATTTTCCTTAGTTTTGTATGAAAACTTCTATAGGTCATAGTTAGAGTTTTATAAAAGCTTTTTATTTGTTTCTTTTTGCAAATAAAATTTTATGAAAAATACTTTCTGTTAACTTAAGTATTTTACTTTTTATTTTCTGTTAATTTATTAATTTAGTGTTTTAACTGTTGTTAAATTTTTACTTAGGGCAAAACTACATTAGATGTTTGTAGCAAAGTCATAGACTATCGTTAGTAGTTTTTCTTTGTAGTTTTATTTGAAGTTTCTTTGGAAATTGTTTGAGTTTTATTATCAAGTTTCTTTGTTGTTTTGATTGTTTTTTTGACTGCTAGAATTTGTTTGCTAGGATGTTGCTTATGTGAATGTTATGTTTGACTTGTATAGATTTTCCTCAGAGAGTGACGAATAGTTCTATCAATTTTTTTGAGAGCGTTATATCTTCATCAAGTATTACCAGACAAGTTCACTTTGACCATGCTTTTCATACCTATATTTTTATTGCATTTAGGGTCATCTTTGCAAAAATCCCTCTAGTAGTGTTTTTGAATCTTGAAGTTGAGTAGAATGCATGAGGTAGGAACCCAACTCCCTGTTACCAAGCCCGAGACGTTATATAGTTTTAATGCTATGCTACAGTAGACGGGGTTTGGTATGAGTGCATGAGAGTGGTGTGAAGAAGGAGGACTCTACATCAATGACGACAACTTCATGGTGGCATCTGCAAGGACTGCATCTTCAAGGCCTCAAGACTTCAAGAGTCAAGACAAGAATTCAATACACACTAGCGAGTGAAGGACGGTTGACGGTGTGACGCCCTCGATTCAATCGTAAACTAATCGTACACGCAAATGTGTACGATCAAGATCATGGACTCACGAGAAGATATCACAACACAACTCTAGACACAAATTAAAATAATACAGGCTTTATATTATAAGCCAGGGGCCTCGAGGGCTCGAATACATAAGCTCGAAAACACAAGAGTCAGCGGAAGCAACAATATCTTAATACAGACATAAGTTGAACAAGTTTGCCTTAAGAGGGCCATCATAAAATCATCTACGATCGAAAAGGCATGGACGCCTGCCTGGGAGCCTCCTAACTACTCCTGGTCGTCGGCGGTGTCGACGTAGTAGTAGGCGTCGGCGGTGGCATCTGGCTCCTGGGCTCCGACATCTGGTTGCATTAACCGGAAAGAAGAAGAAAGGGGGAAAAGGGGGGAGCAAAGCAACCGTGATTACTCATCCAAGTACTCGCAAGCAAGGATCTACACTACATATGCATCGATTTCATGAAATGGGTAGTATATGTGGACTGAACTGTTGAATGCCAGAAGAGAAGGGGAAAGCCTAGCCTATCAAAGACTAGCATCTTCAAGCAGCACCAAGCATCTTGCAGCATCGAATGAGAGATAAGAGTAGCATAAAGTAAAGTAGTAGTATGTTACCAACCTTGGCCAGAGATCCTTTCTCGACTCCCTGTGAGAAAGCAATCCCAGAGCCATACTATCCAGTTATGACCTCAAGTATCCAGTTCTAGTTATGTGATTTGGTGACCGAATGTTTTTAGGAGTCCCGGATGAGATCACGGACATGATGAGGAGTCTCGAAATGGTCGAGAGGTAAAGATTGATATATAGGACAATGGTATTTGGATACCAAAAGTGTTTCGGGAAGCACCAGGTACTTATCGGGTCATCGGAAGGGGTTCCGGGCACCCCCAACAAAAGATATGGGCCTATGGGCCAAGAGAGGAAACTCACCAGCCACATAGGGGCTGGTGCGCCCCCCCCTGTATGGGCTTGCCAAATTGGAGAAGGAAAGGGGAAGGAGGAAAGCGAAAGGGGAATAGGATTCCCCCGTCCATCTCTTCCCTTCCTACTCCGAATAGGAATAGGAGAGGGGGGTTGGTCGAATTCGGAGATGATAACCCGCAAGTATACGGGATAGTTGTAGTATCACGACCGGTTTTCCAATAAAAATATTTATTGAGAAACCAATCTTTTGAGTCCAGTATGAAAGAAATCCTCCTCACTGGTAGACAATTTCTTGATACAATAAGCCAGTAGCATAAAATATATTACAGGGTCGAACTGCGGTTGCTCAACCAAATTATTACAAGCACGCCAATAATTATACATAATGGCGGACATGACACAGTGGTGTGGAGGCATACTACTGACTCGGGGATAGGGCGGTGGTGGAAAAACACAGCGGGGAGAGAAATACAAGACTCTAAGTCTATCATATAATCGAGCGTCGAGGTGAGGCTCGATGAATTTATTTGGTAGCGGAAGCGGATATAAAACAGTGACCAAATCCAGGGTCGCACGAGACTGACTGGGACTCCTCTAGGTGTCGGACTCGCTATCAAACTCTTCATCCATGAGATCGCCTTCGTCAACATCTGGCCAAATCAACAAGCCAGTGAGTACTTTGAAAGTACTCGCAAGACAGTTCGGACGTAAGATATAACAAATGCATGCATGGTTGCGTCATGATTAATTCACCAATGTACATTCAAAAATTAGCATGACAAGGTAAGTAAAAGGGAAACGGCGGTAGTCCGCCTAAAATCCCAACAGAACATAAATAACTACCGATCGGGTGTCTGAAGCGACGCCTCAAAAGGTGAACAAATAAATATAAGGAAATGATGCCACAGTCGGGCGTCTTAGCGACACCACATAAAGGGCTCAAAAAAGAAATACCACAGACGGATGTCGGGGTGACATCATAGAAAGGGCTTTAAAAGAAATGCCACAGTCGGACGTCGGGGCGACATCACAAAAAGGGCTTTAAGAGAAATGCCACAGTCAGACGTCGGAGCGACATCACAGAAAGGGCTTTAAAAGAAATGCCACAGTCGGACGTCGGAGCGACATCACAGAAAGGGCTTTAAAAGAAATGCCACAGTCGGACGTCGGAGCGACATCACAGAAAGGGCTTTAAAAGAAATGCCACAGTCGGACGTCGGACGACATCACAGAAAGGGCTTTGATTCACAAGTAAATAATACTCATAATAAACATTTAATTCATGAGAATAAATGGGTTAGTCCATCCACAAGAATATTCAATTAACCGGAATTAGCACTCATGCGAATCACCGGAGTCTCT
>NC_041385.1:350944351-350985021 GCF_002162155.2 Triticum dicoccoides | reverse complement strand
CATCACAGAAAGGGTTTGAAAAGAAATGCCACAGTAGGACGTCGGGGCGACATCACAGAAGGGGCTTGAAAAGAAATGCCATAGTCGGACGTCGGGGCGACATCACAGAAGGGGCTTGAAAAGAAATGCCACAGTCGGACGTCGGGGCGACATCACAGAAGGGGCTTGAAAAGAAATGCCACAGTCAGACGTCGGGGCGACATCACAGAAAGGGCTTGAAAAGAAATGCCACAGTCGGACATCGGGGCGACATCACAGAAAGGGCTTTTATTCACAGGTAAATAATACTCATAATAAACATTTAATTCATAAGAATAAATGGGTTAGTCCATCCACAGGAATATCATTTAACCGGAGTTAGCATTCGAGCGAATCACCGGAGTCTCTGCCATCAAAACTGACATTTGATTAGGATAAGATAATATCGATCTGGGACAGGGAATAGATGATTTGGAGGAATATATGACTCTGCAGAGTTTGTACAAAATTGTTCCCACAGCCAACGGATTTCCGTAGTCACGAAGGACTAGTTCCGTTTACGGTATTTTGGAAGAAAACACAGCTAACCAGTACACACCCATCCTACCTCTCGATGCTAGGAATCACCCTAGATATCGTCCAAGAAAAACTTTGAGACGGGGAGATCACAATCTCGAATAGCATGGGATCAAATTTATATACGTGCGCTCTAAGGGGTGCCCCCCTCTCGGTCCCAACCGGAAACACCCATGCCCCCTGACCGGATGACTGGCTTTAATCCAGGGCCATGGAACCATCATCACGGCCTCTCCTTTTGGTGTGTACTAGAAAAGCGGTTTCGAACTTACTAAACCATATTCCTTACGGAAAACATGTGGTAGTACAGGGAAGGAAATGAGAGGAACTGGACCGATACGGTTTGACACTGAAGTCACATAGTCCAGCATAAGACTGGCATGCTACAACACTGCCATCTCACCCATCCTCATGCCAACACATGGCCATTCATACTCACATCCATCCACTTATGGATCACCGAACTCACTTACCTCATTATCGCATAAAATAATGTTCATCGATATGCTTCTCAGCATACCATAAAATTAACTAAATGCAAAACATGCCAAGACACTCATCATATCAAAAGTTCAAACATGCTTGCCTGGTTCAGAGTAGTCGGAGCCTAGTTCGGTGAAGTTCGCGGCTCCGTCACCTCCTTCGGTATCTATAGTATAAAGAAAATATATGCGCTATCGTAAATACCAAGGAGTGCGCAGAAAGTATACCAAATATTTTTCAAATAAATATGATAAAAAACTAGACAAAATTTTAAAGAGAACAGAAAAAGAATCAATCAAAAATACTTTTCTATTTAAAAGTTATAAGGGTTTTTGTCCAGGGACTCATCTGTAATGAAACAGAAGATTTCCAGGGGCTAGCTTATAAAAACAGAAAGCGCTTCGGCAGAAACTACGCCAGCCCAAAAGGAAAACGTACTTTGCCCGAAGGCGCTTCCAGAAAACGTTTCAACAGAGAGAGCAGAGAGGCTGACGGTGGGGTCCCATGCGTCAGGTTTGAATTTCAAAAAAAAAAGGCAAACAGAGCTCGTCGGCGCCCGAGAGCCGCGGTGGTCGCCGGCGGTGATCCACGGCGAGGCAGGGGGATCGGAGGGTACCTCCGTGCTCAGGGCGCCGTTCCGCGTCGGTTGGTGGTGGTGGTCGTCGCCGGCGAGTACCATGTCGACGGCAAGCTTTGCTCCGGCGGACGGCAGCTCGGGTGGTCGAGGGGCTCGTCGGAGAGGGCTGCAGAGGACAAATTGGAGAGGGGGTTAGGCTCCTGGTAGCTAGAGAGGGTAACGGACGGGGTTTGGGCGCCGGAGATGGCCTCACCAGAGCGAATCGAGGTGGAGGCCGAGGCGGATCGGGGCGGCCGGAGTTGGGGGAGGAGACCTCCTCGAGGTCCTCCGAGTGGCCTGGCGTGGTGTTGGTGAGGAGTGGGGATGAGGCGTGCACGAGGGTGAGCTCGGGGGCCCTTTTTATAGGCGGCCCGAGGCGGTTGCCATGAACGGGGATCTCCGGCGAGTGATTACGGCGGTGCCGGGGATGTGCAGTGGGATTAGGGGCTTGGGCATCGCCGTTGAGGTCCACCGGTCCCATTTAGGCGCTAAACGGGCTGGGACTAGGTGCTAAGGGTGAGCTCGACGGAACGGGGGTGGCGCGGTCCGTCGGCGGCAGGGAGCACGTTCCGTGCTTGCCGGGCCACGGTGACGGTGCCACGGGCGTGCGCTGGCACGGCAGGGACACGCGGAGAGCCAAGGGGCTTTGGGCGGCGCTGAACGGCGTTCTGCCGTGGTGTGCCTTCTGTCGGCCACCACGGGAGGTCCCGACGCCGCAGAAGACGCCGGCGAGGGCGGGCCAGTGTGCCACCGACGCCAGGAAGGCTCCACGCACGCGTGTGAAGCTCCGGACAAGAGGGAGAGGCTGCGAGGAACGTGCCAAGCGCACTGTGCGCTTGTGACTGATCTCTGAAGAAAATGACACTGTAAATCTGAATTTTACTGAAAGTGCAAAGAACAGTGCAGCTCAGGTGTTCGACAGAATGCTTTTGGCATCTAGGGATTTTTCCTTGAGCTGATTTTTGGTGGAGTGGCTTATCATTGCTCAAATAGGTTACCTGAATTTTGGTGGAATTTTTGGAGCAATGTAGATATGAATTTCATCAAATTTGGCAAATCTGGTCCAAACTTGCAGAGACTGAATTTTGAAAATTTTGAAAAGAGGAGGAGTGGATCAAGATGGTTCTGAGTTGTGGGTACAAAGGACTATCCAGGAGAGTTGGTTTGAGGTCAAAACTCAAATGCAATAGGGTACTTGCTTTGAAAATCACTCAGGCTCCAAATAATTTTCAGAAATGATTTGAGAGGAAAAATAATTAGAATAAAATCCAAAACTTGTTTGGATTAGTTGGGACAGAGAACTTAGGTGGATCACAAGGTGTAGGGGAGGATTTGGAGGGGTTTTACCACATGGGCAAAAATGCCAAGTCAAGGATGGTTCCAAGATATGAAAATCCCCAAATTTTCATAGAGCTTCATTTTAAAATAAAACAAATTAAACTCCAAAAATGAATTTGAGAGAGAACCAACAGAGAAGAAGTTTCAAAAGATCAAACACCAAAGTTAAAAAAAAAATCCTTGCCAAAGCAAAGGGAGTTTTTAAGTGGAAAGTTTTTTCTGGAAAAGAAAAAATTTGAATAGCCTCTCCTCAAAAACCACAAAGTTTTTGATAAAAGCCAAATAAAATTTTTGGAGTGTCACATGTAGCCTCTTTCGATAAGTAAGAGTGTCGAACCCAACGAGGAGCTAAAGGTAGAACAAATACTCTCTCAAGTCCTATCAGCCACTGATACGACTCTACGCACGCTTGACGTTCGCTTTACCTAGAACAAGTATGAAACTAGAAGTACTTTGTAGGTGTGATAGGATAGGTTTGCAAGATAATAAAGAACACGTAAATATAAACTAGGGGCTGTTTAGATAAAGAAGCAATAAAGTAAGTATTAGTAGGGAGCTTTTTGTTATGAGAAAGTTATTTGTCCAAGGCAATCGATAACTAGACCCGTAATCACTATTACAATTCTATTTGAGGGAAAGGCATAAGCTAACATACTTTCTCTACTTGGATCATATGCACTTATGATTGGAACTCTAGCAAGCATCCGCAACTACTAAAGATTCATTAAGGTAAAACCCAACCATAGCATTAAAGTATCAAGTCCCCTTTTATCCCATACGCAAACAACCTACTTACTCGGGTTTGTGCTTCTGTTCACTCACGCCACCCACCATAAGCAAATCATAAACATATTGCAAACCCTACAGCAGGAATCCCTCACGCTTGCGCGACACGGAGAGCACCATAGGATAGCACTAATAATAAAACATGCAACTCAAACTAATCACGATCATCAATTAACCCATAGGACAAAACGGATCTACTCAAACATCATAAGATAGCCATACATCATTGGGAAATAATATATAGCGTTGAGCACCATGTTTAAGTAGAGATTACAACGGTTAAGAGAGGGGTTACACCGCTGCATAGAGATGGGGGAAGGTGATGGAGATGTTGGTGAAGATGGCGGAGGTGTTGGTGAAGATCGCGGTAATGATGATGGCCCCCGGCAGCGCTCCGGCGCCACCGGAAGGAAGGGGGAGAGGGCCCCCCCTTCTTCTTCTTCTTCTTCCTTGACCTCCTCCCTAGATGGGAGAAGGGTTTCCCCTCTGGTCCTTTGCTCCCATGGCTTGGGAGGGGCGAGAGCCCCTCCGAGATTGGATCTATCTCTCTATTTCTGTGTTCTGTTCTAGCTCTGTTTCACCGTTTCGTGTATATATGGAGATCCGTAAATTGGCATGAAACCTTCGCCGTGATTTTTTACCGAATATTAGCTTTCTTGCGGCAAAAGAAGAGCGTCAACTGCCTTACGGTGGGATCATGAGGGTAGGGGGCGCGCCCAGGGGGTCAGGCGTGCCCCCCTACCTCACGACCACCTCGGGCACCGTCTCACGTGGATTTTTCTTCCGGAATTTTCCATATTTTCCAAAAATAAGCTCCGTCCATTTTTATCCCATTTGGACTCTGTTTGATATGGATATTCTGCGAAACATAAAACATGCAACAGACAGGAACTGGCACTGGGCACTGGATCAATAAGTTAGTCCCAAAAATAGTATAAAAAGTTGCCAAAAAGTATATGAAAGTAAATAATATTGGCATGGAACAATCAAAAATTATAGATATGACAGAGACATATCAGCATCCCCAAGCTTAATTCATGCTCGTCCTCGAGTAGCTAAATGATAAAAAAGATAATTTTTGATGTGGAATGCTACCTAGCATAATCTTGATCATATGTCTAATCATGGCATGAATATTAAGATATGAGTGATTCAAAGCAATAGTCTATCATTTGACATAAAAAAATACTTCGAGCATACCAATAAAGCAATCATGTCTTTTCAAAACAACATGGCCAAAGAAAGTTATCCCTACAAAATCATATAGTCTGGCTGTTGCTCTATCTTCATCACACAAAGTATTTAATCATGCACAACCCCGATGACAAGCCAAGCAATTGTTTCATACTTTAATAATCTCAAACTTTTTCAACTTTCACGCAATACATGAGCGTGAGCCATGGACATAGCACTATAGGTGGAATAGAATATGATGGTGGGGGTTATGTGGAGAAGACAAAAAAAGGAGAAAGTCTCACATCGACTAGGCGTATCAACGGGCTATGGAGATGCCCATCAATAGATATCAATGTGAGTGAGTAGGGATTGCCATGCAACAGATGCACTAGAGCTATAAATGTATGAAAGCTCAAACTGAAACTAAGTGGGTGTGCATCCAACTTGCTTGCTCATGAAGACCTCGGGCATTTGAGGAAGCCCATTATCAGAATATACAAGCCAAGTTCTATAATGAAAATTCCCACTAGTATATGAAAGTGAAAGCATAGGAGACTCTCTCTACGAAGAACATGGTGCTACTCTGAAGCACAAGTGTGGTAAAAGGATAGTAACATTGCCCCTTCTCTCTTTTTCTCTCATTTTTTTGTTTTCTCTTTTTTTCTCTTTTTTTTCTTTTTTTTCTTGTGGGCTTCTTTGGCCTCCTTTTTTTATTTGGGCTTCTTTGGCCTCTTTTATTTTTCATAAAGTCCGGAGTCTCATCCCGACTTGTGGGGGAATCATAGTCTCCATCATCCTTTCCTCACTGGGGCAATGCTCTAATAATGATGATCATCACACTTTTATTTACTTACAACTCAATATCTAGAACAAAGATATGACTCTATATGAATGCCTCCGGCGGTGTACCGGGATGTGCAATGATCTAGCGTAGCAATGACATCAAAAAATGGACAAGCCATGAAAACATCATGCCAGCTATCTTATGATCATGCAAAGCAATATGACAATGAATGCTCAAGTCATGTATATGATGATGATGGAAGTTGCATGGCAATATATCTCGGAATGGCTATGGAAATTCCATGATAGGTCGGTATGGTGGCTGTTTTGAGGAAGATTTAAGGAGGCTTATGTGTGACAGAGCGTATCATATCACGGGGTGTGGATGCACCGGAGAAGTTTGCACCAACTCTCGAGGTGAGAAAGGGCAATGCACGGTACCGAAGAGGCTAGCAATGATGGAAGGGTGAGAGTGCGTATAATCCATGGACTCAACATTAGTCATAAAGAACTCATATACTTATTGCAAAAATCTACAAGCCATTGAAAACAAAGTACTACGCGCATGCTCCTAGGGGGATAGATTGGTAGGAAAAAACCATCACTCGTCCCTGACCGCCACTCATAAGGAAGACAATCAATAAATAAAATTGTGCTCCAACTTCATCACAAAGCGGTTCACCATACGTGCATGCTATGGGAATCACAAACCTCAACACAAGTGTCTCTACAATCCACAACCACCCATTAGCATGACTCTAATATCACCATCTTTATATCGCAAAACTATTGCAAGGAATCAAACATATCATATTCAGCAATTTACAAGTTTATGTAGGATTTTATGACTAACCATGTGAATGACCAATTCCTGTCATCTCTCTAAATAGATATAAGTGAAGCAACAGAGTTTAATTCTTTCTACAAAAGATATGCCCACACTCTAACAAATATAAGTGAAGCAAAAGAGCATTCTACAAATGGCGGTTGTCTATATGAAGAGAAACATGCAATCCAAACTTCAAATGATATAAGTGAAGCACATGAAGCATTCTAAAAGCCATACTCAAAACATTTAAGTGAAGTGCAATGAGAATTCTATAAATCAACCAAGGACTATCTCATACCAGCATGGTGCATAAAAGAAAAAGAAAAACCTAATTGCAAAAGACGCTCCAATACTTGCACATAATGCATGAACGAAATGAATCCGAAACATACCGATACTTGTTGAAGAAAGAGGGGATGCCTCCCCAGCATCCCCAAGCTTAGACGCTTGAGTCTCCTTGAATATTTACTTGGGGTGCCTCGGGCATCCCCAAGCTTGAGCTCTTGCCTCTCTTCCTTCTTCTCAAATCGAAACATCCTCGACTAGACACTACATCCACACAAAACTTCAACAGAAAACTCGGTAAGATTCGTTAGTATAATAAAGCAAATCACCACTCTAAGTACTGTTGCAAACCAATTCATATTTTGTTTTTGCATTGTGTATACTGTAATATAACTTTTTCATGCCTTAATCCACTGATATAAATTGATAGTTTCATTAAAACAAGCAAACTATGCATCAAAAACAGAATCTGTCTAAAACAGAACAGTCTGTAGCAATCTGAACATTCACCTACTTATGATACTTGAACAATTCTGCCAAAATTATTAAAAATAAAAAAGTTGTATAGCAAGACAGTGCAAAAGGAATCAGAACAATTTGACGTTCCAGTTAAAAATGTAAAATCGCCCACTACAGACAAAGTTTATGTCCTGCACCGTACAAACCAACAAGCATTGTAAACATCCTAAAGGCAAACCTTGGCACATTATTTTTATAATACAACGGAATTATAAAAGGGGATAATTATTTTTGATGAAAAGTTTCTGTAATCAAGATTCACAAAGTTTCCGTGAGCATGAACAAAGTTCAAGGAGCTCTCCCACTTCAACAATGCTTGTCTTTCTCACTTTCACTTTCCTTTTTGAAAAGTTTTAGGTTTCCCCTCTTTATTTTTTTGATTTTAAACTATATAAAAGCACACAACAGAGATAAATGACTCTCTAAAACTTTCAAGTTGTCTCCTTGGCAGCGCTTTCTTTAAAGCCATTAAGCTAGGCATTTAGTGCTCAAGTAATGAATCCACCCGGATCCCAAGGTATATCAAAGCCAATTTTAATTAACAATGATTTGTAATTTAGTAGTGAGCACAAAGTAACATATATCATGCAACAACGAAGTCTAACTCTCTTCCTATGCATCGGCATGTCATAAAAGAACAATTCATGCACACATAGTAAAGGCCAATGCATAGTATAAACAGTTTCTTGCAATTCTATCGTGTTGGAAACATAAAGAGGCGGAGATAGAGTTCCTCTCTCATAATAATTGCAAGTAGGAGAAGCAAGCACATGCATATTACATCCATCAAAATCATCATGTGCAATGGTAAAAGGCAACTCAATATAATCCTTACTAAGCGCAAACTTCTCCGATATAGTGTAGTCGGGAGAATTCAAAAAGATGATAGGACTATCATGCGTGGGTGCAATAGCAACAATTTCATGTTTAACATAAGGAACTATAGCAAGTTCATCTCCATAAGCATAATTCATATTAGCATCTTGGCCACAAGCATAGCAAGCATCATCAAAAAGGGATATTTCAAGAGAATTAATGGGATCATAATAGTCATCATAGCAATCATCCTTCGGTAAGCACGAAGGGGAATTAAACAGTGTATGAGTTGAAGAGTTACTCTCATTGGAAGGTGGGCATGGGTGATCAATCCGCTCTTCCTCATTTTGTTCTTCGCTCTTCTCATCATCTTTTTCATCCAATGAGCTCACAGTTTCATCAATTTCTTCTTCCATAGATTCCTGCAAAATATTAGTCTCTTCTTGGACAGCGGAGATATTCTCAATATATGGTTTAACATAGGCATTAGAAGCATAATTAGCATAACAATATTCAAGTATGGCAAAACTTTCAGAATTGTAAAGAGTAGCATCATACTTTTCAATCAAAGAAGCAATTTCTAAAGCACCCTTAAAAGTAACAAATTCTTCAATTTGTTGAACATCATAGTAATTATAAACACCCTTAGCATACGAAGATACGATTCCATTATCACTAAAGTCACATTGGTAGGGAAGGTGTTTCTTAGGGTTTTCAGAACAACAAGTAAAATCATATAGATAACATGAATTCCAAGCATAGCATTGCAAACGTTGAATTTGATCCCATAATAGTTTCCCCTTTTCAGATATACGGTGTCGCACATAACAAGCATGCTCATCTAAAGATTTGCCCTCAACTAAGCTAGTTGGGGTTTCAGCACGAGCACATAGGGATCGAAGATGATCCAAGTAAAAAGCTTCAGTAGTGTGATAGATTTTGAGTGGTTCTTCAACCATTGGAGCAGTAGGTACAACTATTCTTTTTGGTATTTTGCGTTTCCTACCCATGACTAAAGATAGAAAACAACTAAGGACAACAAATAAAAATTACTTAGTGATAAAGCAAACAAGCACACACGAGAATATTCACCCCACGCTATGACTCCCCAACAACGGCGCCAGAAAAAGTTCTTGATAACCCGCAAGTATACGGGATAGTTGTAGCCTCTTTCGATAAGTAAGAGTGTCAAACCCAACGAGGAGCTAAAGGTAGAACAAATACTCTCTCAAGTCCTATCGGCCACTGATACGACTCTACGCACGCTTGACGTTCGCTTTACCTAGAACAAGTATGAAACTAGAAGTACTTTGTTGGTGTGATAGGATAGCTTTGCAAGATAATAAAGAACACGTAAATATAAACTAGGGGCTGTTTAGATAAAGAAGCAATAAAGTAAGTATTAGTAGGGAGCTTTTTGTTATGAGAAAGTTATTTGTCCAAGGCAATCGATAACTACACCGGTAATCACTATTGCAATTCTATTTTAGGGAGATGCATAAGCTAACATACTTTCTCTACTTGGATCATATGCACTTATGATTGGAACTCTAGCAAGCATTCGCAACTACTAAAGATTCATTAAGGTAAAACACAACCATAGCATTAAAGTATCAAGTCCCCTTTTATCCCATACGCAAACAACCTACTTACTCGGGTCTGTGCTTTTGTTCACTCACGCCACCCACCATAGGCAAATCATAAACATATTGCAAACCCTACAGCGGGAATCCCTCACGCTTGCGCGACACGGAGAGCACCATAGGACAGCACCAATAATAAAATATGCAACTCAAACCAATCACGATCATCAATTAACCCATAGGACAAAATGGATCTACTCAAACATCATAAGATAGCCAAACATCATTGGGAAATAATATATAGCGTTGAGCACCATGTTTAAGTAGAGATTACAGCGGTTAAGAGAGGGGTTACACCGCTGCATAGAGATGGGGGAAGGTGATGGAGATGTTGGTGAAGATGGCGGAGGTGTTGGTGAAGATCGCGGTAATGATGATGGCCCCCGGCAGCGCTCCGGCGCCACCGGAAGCAAGGGGGAGAGGGCCCCCCCTTCTTCTTCTTCTTCCTTGACCTCCTCCCTAGATGGGAGAAGGGTTTCCCCTCTAGTCCTTGGCTCCCATGGCTTTGGAGGGGCGAGAGCCCCTCCGAGATTGGATCTATCTCTCTGTTTCTGCGTTCTGTTCTAGCTCTGTTTCACCGTTTCGTGTATATATGGATATTCGTAACTCCGATTGGCCTAAAACCTTCGCCGTGATTTTTTTCTGAATATTAGATTTCTTGCGGCAAAAGAAGAGCGTCAACCGCCTTACGGTGGGCTCACGAGCGTAGGGGGTGTGCCAGGGGGGTCAGGCGCGCCCCCCTACCTCATGACCACCTCGGGCACCGTCTCGCGTGGATTTTTCTTCCGGAATTTTCCATATTTCCCAAAAATAAGCTCTGTCCATTTTTATCCTATTTGGACTCCGTTTGATATGGATATTCTGCGAAACATAAAACATGCAACAGACAGGAACTGACACTGGGCACTGTATCGATAAGTTAGTACCAAAAATAATATAAAAAGTTGCCAAAAAGTATATGAAAGTGAATAATATTGGCATGGAACAATAAAAAATTATAGATACAACGGAGACGTATCAGGAGAGGACCCCAAGTAGGATTCCTCCTACTTGGGGCGCCCCTTGGCTGCCTCTCCTCTTCTCTGATACATCTCCAACGTATCTATAATTTTTGATTGTTCCATGCTATTATATTATCCATCTTGGATGTTTTATATGCATTGATAATCTATTTTATATGATTTTTGGGACTAACCTATTAACCTAGAGCCCAGTGCCAGTTTATATTTTTCCCTTGTTTTTGAGTTTTGCAGAAAAGGAATACCAAATGAAGTCCAATTGACCTGCCAATTTTTGTGAATTTTTTATGGACCAAAAGAAGCCCCCGAAGTAAGTTGGGCTAGAACAGTCCCGAGCCATCCACGAGGGTGGAGGGCGCACCCCCCTATCTCGTGGATGACTCAGAGGCCCCCCCTGACGTGAGACCGACGCCAAACATTCCTATAAATACAGAAACCCCCGGAAATAAACCTAGATCGGGAGTTCCTCCGCCGCATGCCTCTGTAGCCACTAAAAACCAATCGGGACCCTGTTCCAGCACCCTGCCGGAGGGGGGATCCATCATCGCTGGCCAGCTTCATCATCTCGGCGCTCTCCATGACGAGGAGGGAGTAGTTCACCCTCGGGGCTGAGGGTATGTACCAGTAGCTATGTGTTTGATCTCTCTCTCTCTCTCTCGTGTTCTTGATTTGGCACGATCTCAATGTATCACGAGCTTTGCTATTATAGTTGGATCTTATGATGTTTCTCCCCCTCTACCTTCTTGTAATGGATTGAGTTTTCCCTTTGAAGTTATCTTATCGGATTGGGTCTTTAAGGATTTGAGAACACTTGATGTATGTCTCGAGTGGGATACCCGTGGTGACAATGGGGTATTCTGTTGATTCACTTGATGTATGTTTTGGTGATCAACTTGCGGGTTTCGTGACCTTGGGAATCTATGCATAGGGGTTGGCACACGTTTTCGTCTTGACTCTCCAGTAGAAACTTTGGGGCACTCTATGAAGTTCTTTGTGTTGGTTGAATAGATGAATCTGAGATTATGTGATGCATATCGTATAATCATACCCGCGGATACTTGAGGTGACATTGGAGTATCTAGGTGACATTAGGGTTTTGGTTGATTTGTGTCTTAAGGTGTTATTTTACTACGAACTCTAGGGCTGTTTGTGACACTTATAGGAATATCCCAATGGATTGATCGGAAAGAATAACTTTGAGGTGGTTTCGTACCCCAAAATAATCTCGTTGTTTGTTCTCCGCTATTAGTGACTTTGGAGTGACTCTTTGTTGCATGTTGAGGGATTGTTATATGATCTAATTATGTTATCATTGTTGAGGGAACTTGCACTAGTGAAAGTATTAACCCTAGGCCTTGTTTCAAAGCATTGCAATACTGTTTGTTCTCACTTTTATCATTAGCTACCTTGCTGTTTTTATATTTTTAGATTACAAAAACCTATATCTATCATCGATATTGCACTTGTATCACCATCTCTTCGCCTAACTGTACACTTATACAATTTACCATTGTATTGGGTGTGTTGGGGACACAAGAGACTCTTTGTTATTTGATTGCAGGGTTGTTTGACAGAGATCATCTTCATCCTATGCCTCCAGAGGATTGATAAAGCTTAGGTCATCCACTTGAGGGAAATTTGCTATTATCCTACAAACCTCTGCACTTGGAGGCCCAACAACGTCTACAAGAAGAAGGTTGTGTAGTAGACATCCAACTCTTTTCTAGCGCCGTTGTTGGGGAGGTTAGTGCTTGAAGGTATATCTTTAGATCTTGCAATCGAATCTTTTAGTTTCTTGTTCTATGACTAGTTTAGTTTATAAAAGAAAACTACAAAAAAAAGGAATTGAGGGTGCCTCACATGCTTCATCTTTTTAATATCTTTTGTAAAAATAGGGATTCCGATAATTGTGCCAAAGTGTTAGGAGAAGAATGCATTAAAATGTTTGGCACTAAATATTTGAATGATGAGCATGATTGAAATGTTGTTAGTGTGAATTCCTTGAATATCCATGATGCTAATGATATGCAAAGCCACAAGCTTGGGGATGCTATGTTTGATAAAGATGATATTATTAGTCCCCCAAGTTTTGATGAGCAAATTTATTATGATGATAGCGTGCCTCCTATTTATGATGATTATATTGATTGAAGTGGGTTTGGAAGAGTGTCAACTTTAGGAAGTAATGATCCCACTATATTGGAGGGTGTTGAATCTTATGGTGATAATTATGAAAGTGGATTTGGAGAGGTCACGACTTCATTTAGTGATGAATCCACTATTGGAAGAGGTTCCAATTGATTATGAGAACAAAGTTGCTATCTATGATGATTATTGTGATGAAATGTCTGCTATAAAGAATAATGATAACCATGAAAAATTTCATCTTGATTTTAATTTTCAATTGGATCATGCCTCACATGATAGTTATTTTGTTGAGCTTGCTCACACTACTATTCAAGAGAAGAAATTTGCTTATGTGGAGAGTAACAAAATTTGTATGCTTATAGATCATGAAAAGAATGATTTATGTGATGGTTATATTGTTGAATTCATTCATGATGCTACTGAAAATTATTATGAGGGAGGAATATATGCTTGTAGGAGTTGCAATAATACCATGTTTCCTCTCTATGTGCTAAAAGTTTTGAAGTTATGCTTGCTTTGCCTTCCTATGCTAGTTGATTCTTGTTCCCATAAGTTGTTTGCTCACAATATCCCTAGGCATAGGAAGTGGTTTATAATTAAATGTGCTAGTCATATGCTTCATGATGCTCCTGTTATGCTTCAATTCTTATCTTTTATGTAAGTATCATTGTCATCATCATGCCTAGCTAAAAAGGCATTAAAGAAAAGCGCTTACTGGGAGACAACCCAATATTTATCCCTACTGTTTTTGTGTGTTTACATGATTAATCTAATGTGGTAATCATGTTTTATAGCTTTTGTTTCAATGAAGTGCCAAGTAAAGGCTTTAGGATAGCTTGTGGTGATAGTTGTGTTGATCCTGCTGAAAATCAGAAACTTTTGCACTCAGTAAATAATTTCCAGAATCTTATTGAAACGTGATTTTGACCTGATTCTTTTTGCTGTGGATTGGTGCACAAATTTCTAAGGTGGAACTATTTGTTTCAGAATTTTTGGAGTTACAGAAGTGTTAGAGAGTTGCACATTACTACAGACTATTCTGTTTCTGAGAGATTCTATTTTCTATGTGTTTTTTGCTTTTTTTGATGAATCTATGAGTAGTATCCGAAAGTGCTAGTATTCGACTAGAGGGGGGTGAATAGGAGATTTTTATGAAAGTCTTCAAGACATGGGTGCTTTGAAGACAAACAATAGAAATGAACCTATTGATATGCAGCGGAAGGTAGACTACACTAGACAAGCCATAGTCAAGTAAGCAATGTAGTGAAAGCACGAAGACTATCGGCAGCTAGGTAGTATGGATCAGGATTGAAGATAGTATGAAGCCAAACAGTAAACAGTCTTCACACAGTGAAGTCAATCAGAACAGGCAAATGGGCAAAGACTTCACGAAGACAAACTATAAGTAAAGAGAGAGAGAAGAAGGATAGAACCAGTTGCTCAGAGAGGACAAGGGATTTGTTGGACCAGTTCCAGTTGCTGTGACAACTGTACGTCTGGTTAGGGAGGCTGAGATTCAACACGGAAGACCGCATCTTCACCTTATTCCCCTTGAGCTAAGAACACTTAGTCCTCGCCCGATCACTCTGGTAAGTCTTCAAGGGAGACTTCCAAACCTTCACAGACTTCGTTCACCGGCAATCCACGATTACTCTTGGATGCTCAAAATGCGACGCCTAACCGGCTAGAGGATCCACAGTCCTCAAGTGTAATAAGTCTTCAGATCACGCGGATAGAAAGACTTCAGTGATGCCTAACACTCTTTGGCTCTGGGTGTTTTGGGCTTTGTCCTCACAAGGATTACTCTCTCAAATGCTTCGGAGGTGGGTTGCTCTCAAACGACAAAAGTTGTGCACTAACTCTGAGCAGCCACCAATTTATGGTGTAGGGGGTGGGCTATTTATAGCCAGTAGGCAACCCGACCTGATTTGTCCAAAATGACCCTGGGTCACTAAGGAACTGACACGTGTCCAACGGTTAGATTTCAAACACACGCGACAGCTTTACTTGGGCTACAATTAATGCTGACTCATCCAGCTCTGGATAAGATCTGTTGTCGTTGTCTTCTCTTGAAGACATAGGATTTGGTTGAGCATCACTTTAGTCACTCTGACTTTGTTCACTTGGACCCCACTTAATAGTACGGTGGTTCCTATGACTCAACAAAGAAGAAAAGGAAGCTACAAAACAACTATGTCTTCGCACTCCATAGTCTTCATGCGATGTCTTCTCTTGTCATAGTCTTCAATGTGAATATCTTCACATACCACCATTGTCATCAATGTCTTCACACATTTTTATGGGTCATCTCTGGTAGGTAAACCGAATCAATATGGGACTACTACATATGTTATCCTGCAATTCTCACAAACACATTAGTCCCTCAACTAGGTTTGTCGTCAATACTCCAAAACCAACTAGGGGTGGCACTAGATGCACTTACAATCTTCCCCTTTTTGGTGATTGATGACAAACTGGGTGAAGTTTTCAACGGGGATAAAAGTATGTGAAAGTTTAGTGTTGTGAGTATTGTCTTCATACATATGACGAGGCTCCCCCTGAAGGTGTGCATATAAATGATTTTCTTTTGAATGCAAATGCACGTGGCAGGTTTTGCTTTGTGGAGGCCATCTTCAAAGCATGAAGACAATACATTATGCATATAGAAAGATAATGAAGATAATGATATGCATTATGGAAATGTACGTCTGTAGAATGACTTCATGCAGAATTTATCATCGCAACACAGAGTAGCAGAAAAAGTAGTAGACGACCATCGAGTTTAAGTGTTACAACTCAAAGAACCAAATATATCAAAAGACGAGAGTTGTAAAAACTTGGCAAAATAATGCAACCACGCATAAGGACCCACTTGAAGACTATCAACGCGTATGCTTCTCCCCCTTTTGTCTATAATCACCAAAAAGGTTTGAAGACATAGAGCATCTACTCGTTCCCAGAAGGAGCAGATGGAGGAGCAGGGTCGACGTTGGAGTTTGGTGGTGCAGAAGGGGCTGATGCAGTGTCGAGATGCAATGCAGCCATGGTCGGTGAAGTGGCGTCATCTTCTTCATCGATGACATTCGCAACAACAGTTGCAGCCGAAGATGAATATTCAGAATCTTCAAGAGAGGGAGTGTGGTGCCAGCTTGCACTTGGTGGAGGCCTGGAATCAAACTTGAAGCTCTTGGTGAAGCCATTTGTGCGAAGATCGTCTTCAGAACACAGAAGAGTGAGGCTCTTCCAGGACCGCCGCGCACTCTCATGGGCAACAAATGAGTTCTTGGTGGCCAGGTTGCGAATGTGATTGACACCCACCAAGAGACTATGCATCTGACGCTTTAGCCAGTCATGGTGCTTGTCCTGCTTCTGATGTAAGGCCACAAGCAGCTCTCGGTCATTGAGTACACGAGAACGCTTCCGAGGCCTTTGAGCAATTGTACTGACAGTGGCTTTGGTATTTGCTTGATGAGGCATATGCACATTCCCAGCCAGAGGATAAGCAGGAATAGCAGCATTTGGTACATTAACTCCTTCTATTGGCTGAGTGAAGCTTTGCTAATCAACATTATGAAGATATAGCGTCTCCTTGGCAGGCTCGGGGTAGATGGCTTCAACTGACAGATCAACCTCAGGCAGAAAAACAAGATGGTTGTGTGCTGAAGGCTGATAGTCGATAGTAGAATGAAGTTTGATCAGGCGCATCACCCATGGAGCATAAAACTTCAGGCCAAACAGATCAATCCCAGATGCAGCAAGTTGTCTGATGAAGAAATCCTGGGAGTTGAATTTGATGCCATTGACAATATAGAAGACCAAAGTCTTCATGGCTCCTTCAAGTTTGGCTTCAGAAGAATGTTCCTTGATTGGCTATATAGTACGCCTCAGTATATGATAGACTGTGCGGGGCAAGTACTCGAGGTCCTTGACAAAGAATTCCTTGGGATATTCTGCATCTTGAGGCAATGGCTTCATCATGCTGAGCATCTGACTCATATTGGGTTCAGGCCTCTGAAAAATACTCTACAGTTCTTCTCTGTGACACTGACAACTAGGCTCATACAGTTCAGCTGGAGTGGGCAGGGGGGTAAGCTCGATGATGTCTTGAGCTTTGGCTTCATTGTGCACATCTCCTGTCATCCACTGAAGGATCCATGTCTTCGGATCCCTGTTGTAGGCACGCATGTGAAGAGTAGCATAGAACTGCAACAGAAGCTCTTCATTCCAGTGCTCTATGGCAGTGAAAAATTGTAGAAGACCAGCATCCCGAAAGCAGTCCAGAGCTTCTTCCAGACAGGGGAGCCCAGCAATAGCTTCACAATCAAGACGTGTGTGAGGAAAAATTCTCTCTTGATTGTAGAGGATACACGAGTAGTAGCTGCACTGTTGATGGCTCCAGAAGCGATATTTAGAGATCTTTGGCTTCGAGTATGGGTTCTTGTCCTTGTCAAAGAAGGTGTTGTGTGCCCTGAAGGTGTTTACACTGAATTTAGAAGCACCTGGAAGCCTTGGAAGCCTTGGCTTAGGCTTCTGAACTTGTGGTCGCTGCTCCACATGATAATCATATTGGGGCCCGGGAGCAGTGGGAGGAACCAAGATTGGCCAGCGAACTGTGACCAGCTCCCCATCACGATTGAAGGCCCTTTCCATAGTGTGAGGCCTTGGGGGAGGAACATCACCGTCAGTGTGGACCAGCATCACAGAAGCTTCAGGATTCACATTAGCTTCAGGCACAACATTAGCTTCAGGCTCCACATGATCTTTGGCCAAGACAAGGTCATTGGCTTCAGCAATGTTTGTGGCAGCCTCATTGTTCTCAACCTCCATTTGGTCAACGACTGGAGGGTCTTGCAAAATCACATCCTCCTCGAGAATGACTTGATCTGGGGCAGGGGGTGTGACAACTCTCTCTTCTCTTCTTTCTTCTTCATCGGCTGATGCAGCCGGAATGTCTTCAGAAGCTTTGGCTTCAGACACTGGAACCATCACAGAAGGGTTCTCTTCAAGGAACACTTGATGTGCCACTGAGCTGGATTGTTGTGAATCTTCTTCTGGGATGGTTGACATGGAGACAGATGGCCCGAGACCTCTACGAAGGCCTTGAAACACGGGCGACGCCTTTGGTGATGGTGTGGTCTCCATGTAGTTGTCGTCATTCAGCACTTGATTGGTAAGTAGTGCTGGTGGAGTACGAGGTGTTTCATCACGAACTGGGGTTTCTTCTTGAGCGCGCTCAGCCGAGGAATCATCTTGAGCGATTGGCGTCAAAGGACGACCAATGCTAACATATTCACTGCTCGTTGGAGCAGGCGATGATACCAAGTGGTGCTCGAGTTGAGGAAGGACTTCATCATCAACAACATTGTCTTCACGACCAATGTGTGTAGCTGCGTTGTGGTCAACAGCTGGAACTTGTTCATCTGCATGAGCTTCTGTGGAAGCAGGCTGGTGGAGCACAACACGTCGTTCTTGTTTTGTGGGAGCAGGAGGAGCAACTGAGATGGGTTCAACAATAAGAGGCTGAGAGGCCACAACACGCTCTTTCCTTGAAGGCTTAGTTTCCTTAGTCTTCAAATTCTTCTTGGAAGGGGCATCATCAGATGCGTCCTTGTGCTTGTGCTTCTTGGCTTCGGCTTCATCTGCCCTTGTCTTCTTCAGCTCTGAAGCTGCTGATGGGACCTTAGGCTTCGGGCCGGTCATACTGGCAGGGAAGACAATGCGAGGTTCTTCCTGCCTTGGTGCAGTTTGGGTCTCAGCAGGATTCTTCTGTTTGGCAGCCATCATAGGATCGATGCCAGGGCGCCCAAGAGCTTTGCACTTCTCAGCTTCATTGTGGGCTTGAATGCATTTTTGTGCAAAATACTTCATGCGCTCGCGTGAGCCTTTAGCTTCAGTGCGCTTCTTGTGGAACTCCTCCTTGAGGTCGTGCAACATCTTCTTAAAGATTTGAACATCTGCCACGCTGAGCTTGGCCATGTTCTTCTTGAAGTTAGCCTTCTCATAATCAATCTTGTTTTTCAGCTCAACAATCTTCTGGGCCAAGTCCAACTCACTAGCAATGGCACCATGGAAGGTGAAGCTGATGTCCACGGGAAGCTGAAGATCATCAATACTGAGGCGCTGGTCGTCGAACCACTAATCAATGAAGCTATTCAGAATATCAACATCAAAGAGGGGCAGATCGTTGAAGATTTCTGCCTCTTGCTTGCTCTTGATAAGCATCTCCAGAGAATCATCACCAAGATCTTCATCGTTGGACAGATCAATGGCTTCATCTTCATTGCGCGGAACAGCAAACGGTGTCAGGGGTTGCCCAATGGCCTTCTTGGGCAATGGCTTCTTGGTCCTCTTGGACACGCGATATAAGTCTTCAGACTGCACACTGGATTCAGGCGGTGCAGTCTTCAGAGTCTTCCTGGTTGAAGCTTTTGGTGAAGAAGATGGCTTTGAAGCTTTTGCGTTCTTCTTCTTCTTCTTCTTCTCCTTTGGAGGTGAGGGAGCATCTTCAGAAGAAGGTTCACCATCAGATTGCTCCATCGCTGCTCCTTGAGCAGCAATGTGAGACAGAAGCACATCAAAATTGGCAAAGGGGCCAATTCTGTTCTCATTAGCTTCACGTGTCCCATCAGATCTTGGAGCAGAGGGGCTAGGGTTGAAGTAGAGGCCAAAATCCTTTTTGTTCTCCTCAGCAGAATCTTTAGCAAACTTATAGTTGCGTTTAAAAAGATTGTATTCATGATACCATAATAGAGAAGATGGGTCGGCATTCTCAGGCTGTGGTCCTCTGACCATGCAAGGATAGAATTTTTGCTCAATGGCTTCAGCCTTGCTCTTTGGTACCAAGGAGCGGTATAGACAGTCACCCCATGGGCTCTTGATGGCATTCTTTTCAGCATATTCAGGCGTGACAAACCTGTACTTGAACCATTACTCAGCCCAATATCTTCGGATCCACTGAATCCGGTTCTTGCATTGGTTGTAGTTTTCTTCAGGATCTGACTTGTACAACTCATACAGTTCAGGAGGCAGATCGAGTGCAGTGTTGCCACGGCGTTGCCTGCCACCCTTGCGTGCAGACTTCTCTGAAGCCATAATATTCAAACTGATTGGCTTCAACACAATGAATGGCTTCAGTCTGCTGGTCAGACAGGAACTGGCTTCAGGTGATTCAATGTGACACTGTAAGTATTCCGCAAATGAATGCAGACTATGAGAACCAAGGGATTCTCCCACGGACATGTACCTGTGACAGCATTAGAGATGCGAGGGAAGGGGAAGAGGTCATATGCATTCTTAGAAGATTTTTAAGATAAATCAGTTTAGAAGACATTGACCTCATAGTGCGAAGACATTCACTTATTTGGAGAGAGTTAGTTCCAGATTTGTACGAATCCATGAATAAGTACAAGTGAGGAATCTAACTAGTTATGAAGCATAAGTGAATATACTTGGCATGGTATGAGATGCAGGAGAAGATATATCCAGATTTGGAAGTGAAGAAACCACTTTTGGTTGAAGTGGACGGATTTGACGGATCAAAAAGGCAGTAAAAAGTAAGATTTAATTACCGCTGACGAACTACTAGACGAGGTTGGACGAGAGGCCGAGCTGTTCAATCTCCTGCGCCCTAACTTGTCGGCGGGAGACACCTATGGCGGTGGTAGAGAGGAAGAGGTCCACGGCCGGCGTGAGGACGACGTCGAAGATGTCGTGGCACCTAAGCGCTTCGTCTCCGACGCTGACGTGAGCTAGCGGAGGCGCTAGGTTTGTGCGAGGTGGCGAGGTGGAAGAACAGATATTGACCACACGGGTGAGTATTTATAAGAAGGAGGAGGGCGGCGCAGCGCAATTACGCAGGTGCCCCTAGTGGTTGACATCTGGGAGACACATGGCACACATGCAACTCATTGAAAGTTGTTCCATGTTCCCACGCACGGCTGGATTGTCGGGTGGTCGTTCCGGCTTCTCCGGTATTCAGGCAATAAAGATATAGCATTAAAACAGATTTAAATGTTTGTCAGATTGTCTTCTGCTGACAAACTCAGAGAAGACAATTGACAATTTTCAATAGAATGCATATGATTTGGACAGATAGAGTTTGAGGTAGAAGCACATAATAGGTTAGGGTCCGATCACATTCACTTAGATCAATAAAGATTCAAGAATAAAGACATAGCTATATGTGAATGCTGTAGAGGACAGAACACAAGCAACTATATATATGTATAGACCTACTCAACATTGCGAAGATAAACTTTGAAGACAAATTAATGTTGAAGACAAACCAAATGTGAAGACTATGCAACCATGACGCCAAGAGAAACAATTCAATAAGAATTTGGTGGTGGTGTTACCCACCGTATAGGAAGTATTATACCCAGACACGGCACACAATTATCGTGACGCTCCGAAGTCAAATTCCACATTAACGTACTCACACTCAGAGGATAAGCCTTCATTGATTGAAGATATACATTACTTCGTGTGTTGCACATCTAAGTCATCAACATGCATAGGCATTAGGATGTGTGTCCAATTACATGACATTTGAGGATTCTAAGATATTTAGCTCACACCGCAACTTGCAAAACCTTTTCTGGTCCAAGGGCTTAGTGAAGATATCTGCCAATTTCTCTTCAGTGTTGACGTGAATGATATCAATATCTTCCTTGTTGACATGATCTCTGAGAAAGTGATGACAGATCTAAATGTGCTTTGTCTTCGAGTGCTGAACTGGATTCTTGGAAAGCTTGATGGCGCTTTCATTGTCACAGAAGAGTGGTACATTCTTCGTGTTGATGCCATAGTCCTTGAGTGTCTGCTTCATCCAGAGAAGCTGGGCACAACACGATCCAGCAACAATGTATTCAGATTCAGTAGTGGAGAGTGATACACAGTTCTGCTTCTTTGAAGACCAACAGACAAGTGATCGACTGAGAAAGTGACATGTTCCTGAAGTGGACTTGCGATCAACCTTGTCACCAGCATAATCAGCATCAGACTATCCAATTAGATCAAATGTTGAGCCCTTTGTATACCATAATCCTATTGTTGGGGTGTAAGCCAAATATCGAAGTATTCGCTTCACCGCTAGGTGATGCGACTCCTTTGGTGCTGCTTGGAATCGGGCACACATGCAAACGCTAAGCATTATATCTGGCCTAGATGCACATAAGTAAAGTAAAGAACCAATCATGGAGCGGTATACCTTTTGATCAAACTCTTTACCATTGTCGTTAGGGCCCAGATGACCTTTGGTTGGCATTGGCATCATATCTCCTATGCAGTCTTGCATTCCAAATTTCTTCAGACAATCTTTGAGGTATTTCTCTTATGATATGAAGATGTCATTGCTCTGCAGACGGATTTGAAGATGGAGGAAAAATTTCATCTCACCAATCATGGACATCTGATATTGCTTTTGAATCATGTGCCCAAACTCATCACTGTATCTTTTGTGAATGCAGCCAAAGATAATGTCATCCACCTAGATTTGACACACAAACAGTTCACCATCATATGTCTTCGTGAAGAGTGTCGGATCTAGAGAACCAGGTTTGAAGCCTTTGCTCTTCAGGAAGTCTTTGAGTGTGTCATACCAAGCGTGAGGAGCTCCTTTGAGGCCATACAGTGCCTTGTTCAGCTTGTATACCATATCAAGATGTTTTGGATCTTCAAAGCCAGGTCGTTGTGCAACATACACTTCTTCTTCAATCTTGCCATTGAGGAAGGCACTCTTCACATCCATTTGGTACAGAACAATGTTGTGATGGTTAGCATAGGCTAGCAGTATGCGAATGGCTTCAAGCCTTGCCACAGGAGCAAATGTTTCATCTAAGTCAATTCCTTCTACTTGAGTGTAGCCTTGAGCAACTAGACGAGCCTTGTTTCTGACAACTTGACCATGCTCATCTTGTTTGTTGCGATAGATCCATTTGGTGCCAATGATATTGTGCTTTCGAGGATCAGGATGCCTGACCAGTTCCCATACATTGTTCAGCTCGAACTGATGAAGCTCTTCTTGCATAGCTTGAATCCATTCAGGTTCCATGAAGGCTTCAACAACTTTCTTGGGTTCAGATATAGAGACAAATGCAAAGTGCCCACAAAAATTTGCTAGTTGTGTTGCTCTTGAACGAGTGAGTGGACCAGGTGCATTGATGCTATCAATTATCTTCTCAATATGTACTTCATTTGCAACACGGGGATGAACTGGACGAAGATTTTTCCCTTGTAGATCATTGTCTTCTACTTTAGCATTGACTACAGGCTGGGCATTGTCTTCGGGTTGATTGGGTGCAATGGTGATTTCTTCTTCAGCATGAGCTTCTGAAGGTATGATTTCTCCAGTACCCATGAGCTTGATAGATTCACTAGGAGGGACTTCATCTAGCACATTTAGCAGGTGCTCTCTTTGCGAGCCGTTAGTCTCATTGAACCGCAAATCCACAGTTTCAACCACTTTACAGTGAAAGAGGTTGAAGACTCTGTAGGAGTGTGAATCCTTTCCGTATCCAAGCATAAAACCTTCATGTGCTTTCGATGCAAATTTTGAAGTGTGATGTGGATCCTTGATCCAGCACCTAGCACCAAATACTCTAAAGTAACTAACGTTTGGCTTCTTACCAGTTAGAAGATCATATGATGTCTTCTTTAAAAGATTGTGAAGATAAACACGGTTGATGACATGGCATGCAGTATCAATGGCTTCAGGCCAGAACTTCCTTGGAGACTTGTACTCATCAAGCATCGTCCGAGCCATCACAATGAGGGTTTTGTTCTTGCGCTCCACGATGTCATTCTGCTGAGGTGTGTAAGGAGCTGAAAACTCATGAGTGATGCCCAGTGTATCAAGATAAGTGTCGAGGCCGGTGTTCTTAAATTCTGTGCCGTTGTCACTTCTGATGTGCTTGATCTTGATGCCATAGTTTGTCATGGCACAATTGGCTAATCGTATGAAGACATCCTGCACTTTAGTCTTGTAGAGGATTATATGCACCCATGTATATCTTGAATAATCATCAACAATGACGAAGCCATAGAGACAAGCAGTGGTAGTAAGAGTAGAGTAGTTAGTAGGGCCGAATAAGTCCAGGTGAAGCAGCTCGAAGGGTTGTGAAGTCGTCATGATTGTCTTCAAGGGACGCTTGGCCCTAGTCATCTTCCCAGCTTCACAAGCACCACACAGATGATCCTTCTTGAACTTGAAGCCCTCGATGCCCACGACATTATTCTTCTTCGCGAGAGTGTACAAGTTCCTCATGCCAGCATGTCCTAGCCTCCGATGCCAGAGCCAGCACTCTGAAGCTTTTGCTAGAAGACATACGGCAAGCTATGGTTCTGCTGAGAAATCTACCATATACAGATCATCCTTTCGATACCCTTTAAAGACTAGATACTTGTCAGATTCCATAAGCACAAGGCAACAATACTTTCCAAATATCACAATCATGTTCAAATCACAAAGCATTGAGACAGACATTAAGTTGAAACCAAGGGATTCAACAAGCATTACTTTATCCATGTGCTGATCCCTTGAGATTGCAACTCTACCCAGACCCAATACCTGGCTTTTACTAGTGTCAACAAATGTGATGTGACTTTTGTCAGACGGGCATAGGGTTGAATCCATCAGAAGACTTCTATCATCAGTCATGTGGTTAGTGCAGCCACTATCCATAATCCATTCTGAAGCCTTTGGTGTCATATCCTACAATACAGTATGGGGGATAGGCTTCACCAATGGTATTGTGAAGCATAAACATTTGACGAACAAGCGGACAATGAAAGTTCAGATTTTGGTTAGGATAAATAGGATGATAGTCAAGGAATCCCGGGATGAAATACATAGTAAGAACATATGGACATTTTATCTTGCGTCCCACAAGATGTTTAAGGTCCCCAGCATAAGCATCCGACACCTTTGATTTCCGGCTAGAGACCTTACCCTGCAAAAGAGAGTTAAGTTATCTTAACCACCCACATCTTCATGGGTGGCTTAGAAGCCATGAGTCTAAGTGCAGCATCTGAGAACTTCAGCTTTGGATCCCTAGATAATAGCCTTGCAGGAGGTTGTCGGTGTCTAAACCGGTGGATCTTGGGTAGGGGATCCCGAACTGTGCATCTAAGGTCGATGGTAATAGGAGACAGGGGACACGATGTTTACCCAGGTTCGGGCCCGCTCTATGGAGGTAATACCCTACTTCCTGCTTGATTGATCTTGATGAATATGAGTATTACAAGAGTTGATCTACCACGAGATCGTAATGGCTAAACCCTAGAAGTCTAACCTATGTGATTATGATTCTGCCCTATGGACTAAACCCTCTAGTTTATATAGACACCAGAGGGGACTAGGGTTATACAAAGTCGGTTACAGAGAAAGGAATCTACATATCCAAATCACCAAGCTTGCCATCCATGCAAAGGAGAGTCCCATCTGGACACGGGAAGAAGTCTTCTATCTTGTATATTCATAGCCCAATAGTCCGGCCCATGTTAATAGTACGACCGTCCGAGGACACCTTAATCCAAGACTCCCTCAATAGCCCCTGAACCAGGCTTCAACGACGAGGTGTCCGACGCGCAGATTGTCTTCGGCATTGCAACGCGGGTTCCTTCTCCGAATACTCCAAAATAGTCTTCGAACACAAAAACCGTGTCTGGCTCTGTAAAACAAATCCCACACACAACCGAAGAGAGTATAATATTTCCCGAGTCCAATCTACTGACAACTTTTTGTAGCGTGACATCACGTCATCGCCCGGCCATTATTTGAACCATTTTTTAGCCTGCTGTTCCATATTTCGAGATGCGGTTTTATTGACACGTCTTGTCAAAGCAGAGATCGTGTCCCCTTTATTGCGGGATTCTCATCAACACGGGCGTGGATAACCCAACCATTCTGTTGGCATGATTCCTTGGGAATATGCATGTTTTAAGGCCTAGGAGGGATGTTTGATATTCATCACCTTTATAAAGGAGCAAAGACTCGTCCTTCTTTCTTTATGCCAAGCCCTTCCTCGACCTCTCCCACCTCAAGTTCCAACACCCAAGGTTCAAGCTAATCGCTTTGCGCCTCCCAGTCATGTCCGGACCCAGCCCTCAAGGCCGGTGGGTGACTTCCTCCATCACAGAGGAGGACATCGCGAAGCTTTGGGAGGCAAGATATCTGACCGCGGAAATCCTCCATAGGCTTCCTACTCAAGGGTAGGTTATTCCTACCCCCAGATCCGGCGAGAGGGTCGTATTCATCTCCCACTTCCTCCGAGGGCTAGGGTTCGCTCTTCATCCCTTCGTTCGAGCGATCATGTTCTATTATGGGCAAGATTTTCACGATCTAGCTCTGGACTCCTTTCTTCATGTATTGGTGTTTATCATCGTGTGCGAGGCCTTCCTCCGTATTCCCCCACACTTCGGCCTGTGGCTTAAGACATTCAATGTGAAGCCAAAGGTAGTCGACGGGAAACAGGCAGAGTGCAATGGTGCTACGATGAGCAAACTTGCCAATACTACTTGGCCAAAGGGTTCCTTCACAAAAACTTCCGACCTGTGGCAGCGGGAGTGGTTTTACATCACTGAACCCTGTGGTAACAGGTGGGCAGCTACACCTGTGTTCCGATCCAGTCCTCCGTTACAGCTTGCATCATGGATTAATAAAGGGATGGACTGGGGATCCATCAATGAAGTGCAGACGCTGCAAAGCTGCATACGGAGCCTCATTGAAAATGACACCGGTCTCATCAACGTAATCCAAGTAATGCTGGTCTGGCAGGTCCTACCATTCCAGCGATGGCCTCTCCGTATGTGGTAGTTTAATCCGGAAGGACCATGAACCCTTCAGCACTTCTCCGGCACAACGCTCAGAGGAATGTGAAAATCATTCTTTGGGACGCGAAAACGGTGGCCAGATACTACAAAGGACATCAGCCTTGACTGCAACCATCCGGATACCTCGGTAAGTACTCGACTTCTGAACACAGTTTAGTCAAATTTCTCATGACAATATACTGAGAAAATAATACTCGGCCAGGGATGGACAAAGAAGGCGGAGAGAATTAGGTGTTCGGCCCCTCTTCCCAAAGACTCAGCTGATCCGGTGTTAACAAGGATGCTGGCTCTGGCACCTACCAAGTGCCGGCGAGGGAAGACAAGGAGGAGGGCGAGGAGGCCCAAGGTGGCCTTCATTCTAGAGGCACGCCGGGCACCTTGTCCGGGGAGATTGGGACCTCCCACTTCCGAAGATGGAAGGGAAGGGAAAACTGACATTCCTTCTCCTCATGGGAAGAAGAGGAGCGCCTTCGAAGACGTGGAGATGGAAGCTTCTAAGCAGGGGAAGATATCCCTGTCAGGGGGTTCTGGTTCAGGAGGTGACGTTAACAAGCAACCTCTTCGTAAAGATAGGCCCTTAGCTTAATCATAAGTGAACAAGGGTGTTTTAAACATATCCCGTTCTTTCCTAGTTGTAAGGCTAACAATTAAAGTATATGTTTGCAGTCCGGCATGCAACCTTCCTCAACAGTCCTCCTCCTCGAGGGATCTTCTTCCGGAGATGATGGAGAGCGAGATGCCTCCATAGATCTCCCCGCCCGACAGGGAAGATGACGCAGAGGTGTCATCCCGAAGAATCTCTCCCGATCAACAAGCCGTGCGGGGGACAGTTAAGACCGGGCCTGAAGGCAATACATCGACCGTCCAAGGTTCAGGGTGTGCAGCCCCTATAGGGACCAACAATAAAGGCCCCGGACAATCCGATTTCCGAGGGATGGCGTGATCTGCTCCGGATCCGGAGGCATCGGATACCTTGATGGACGCATTGCATCACGAGTCTGTCTTAGAGGATCATCGTACTTTGATGGGTACGGTGGTTGAGAGGGTTCAGTCCGTGAAAAGCGGATTGAATGAAGCCTGTATGAGCCTGCTAAGAGGCTTTGAGGTACGTAATGTAACATTTTTAATTGTGTTATAAACGCAAAATGCGCCTGTGTATAGATAGTAGCCCCTGAGACTCTGCTTGGCGTCCAAAGGGAGGCGATCACAGGATCAAGAAATATATGCCCAGGAAATTATCTGACTAATTGAAACACGGGGTGTTACATCCAAGGCGACTACCCGAGCTACAGAGATTGAATATCTGAAACAGAAAGTTGATGTGGCGGATGATGACATTACGCTTATGAACATACGGCTCGACGAGGTGAAAGGTATGTCTTTGAGGAACTCAGTACATGCATTTATTATGATATGAGCATGACGCTGAGAAATTGTATACCAAAATATGCATAACAGCAGATAGCGCCGCCGCGGTTGAGACCCTTCGGGCTGAGCTTGCCCGGGCCAAAGAGCAGGCCAGGATGAGCAATGCGTCTGCCGAAAAGCAGCCACTGAATTAAAGGCCGAACAGGCTGCTCGGCGCCAGTGCGAGGAGAGAATATCTACTATGGCTCTTGAGCTAAAGGATGTCGCTAGCCGATGTGACTTCCTCGAGAGAGATAAAAAAACCAAAACGGTTGATCTTGACAAGGCCTTGCAAGAGGCGCGGGAAGCACGGTCCGAGTCTAGAGCGGCTCGGGAGGAGATCTGACAAGCTGGGGAGATCGCGGCTGGTAAGCCCTTCTTACTGCAAACTAAATTTGGCGATCCGAAGTATGCCCCACTTAATCAGATGTGGAGTTCTCCAGGTGCATTATTAGACTTGTCGAAGAGTGTCTCTGATGCGACACAGCTTTTTCAAGCGCAAGAAGGACATGCGATGGAAAAGCTTTTTTGGTCGCAATTCAGCATGCCAAAGCGTCCATTGTTGCTGAAGATCAAATGGCCCTGTGGGCCGAGCTCCACAAGCTATCCAGATCTGCCATGAAGGACATCATAGTTCGGCTATGGCCGATTGAGCCAATTCCAAATAGTTATTTCGGTTTGGTCCGGCGACCTGTTGATGCGGTGCCGTGTATCGACGTTGTGAAGCGGTCAACGTGCATAGGAGGTGCACGGATGGCCTTTGCCCACGTCAAGACATATTGGACAAAGATGAAGGCCACTGATATTGCAGCAAAAATTCCACCCGAGGGCAAGGACCATTACCCGCCTGAGCATTATTTTGAGGATGTCCTAGGGGGTGCCCGCTTGATAGAGGGTCAGTGCTCGAAAGATATAATGTTCGAGTGAGGTGGTTCAAAATTGTAAAAACAATATTATGATATATTTAAGGCTATGTTTTTATACTTTTGCGTGAAAAGTTTTTGGTGCCTCCTGTGCGGCCGTTTTTTTTATATAATCTAAAAGATTGCCAGTCGTCAGCTTCTGCCCCCTCACGTATAACGCGGGGGTGTTCGGAAAAGCACTTGACCACTCTTGACCCAACATCTTGGTCCATTAAGGAGGTGTCAATGCGGCTAACTAGGCAATCAGACTATAGGGCTTTAACACTTTCACTTAGCCATAGGAGTTTGACAGTGGGTCTACGATATAGCCCCTGGTATGTATGCGGTTATCCGAATACGGTGCGTTTGACATACGTGACCAGAAGAATGGTCCTTCGTGTAATACGGAAGTAATCGCGAGGATTCCGATGAGTCATCGAGTGGTTGACCAGCTCTCGCCGCATCATGACAGTCATTTTCCGGCTTTCTCTACTGAGGTGCTCATCCGGACAAACCAGGACACAATCACAGTAGTTCTCCCTTTACTACCTTAGCTGATAGAGCGGAACGTAAGGTAGCAAGCACAGGAGTCGGGCAACCCAACTATTTACCAAAGACATGATTCGGAGCTGATGCATATAAGGCCAAACTCGCGACGCCGAACACTCCCTATAGGTGTTCGGACTTTTCAAAGTGTACCGGGCTGAATACAACCCCTGGTAATGGACCCTGGTGTCAAGGCACGTTTGGCGATCTTTAGTACGGCGGGTCGTGTACTTACAGATAATGCTGATGGCTTCTTTGGACATTTTCCATGTCAAAAAGGTATAAAACAAAAGGAGATAAAAATGTTTACACAGGGTCTTAATCTAAAAAGAAACCTTAGTGCGGGGCCCTACTGCACGTCTGCGCCGTTTTCTCCTTTGTGTTGTGTCCTTGAGGGGGTGAGTGTGATGGCCATCTGTAAAAAAAGAAAAACCTGGAAAAAGAAATCCAGTGTAGCCGTGAATAAAGCTGGTTCGTTTAATGAACCTTGAAAGATAACCGTAGAGTCCGAATAGGGTCGAGGGGAACTATGGACTATCTGTGTGCAGTGTGCCCCTAGGGCCGCCCAAGGAATTTTAAGTGTGTACTTGTGTACACCAGGCACGTATGCTATCACCTTATGGGGCAGTCGGTGGAGGCACAACTGCTAATCGAGCTCAGGTTCGTGTGAGCTACCGTGCTAAGGCGTAATCCAAACACGTTTAGTTGTGTCCGCAGTCTTAACGACCGATGATCTGTTCGGCTTGAATAGGCCGTTTTGGGCTTCGGCTGCTAAGGCCGAGTGTCTTTCTCCGTACGAAGAGAGTGCTCCATATTTACATTGACTGTAATGACGCCACGTGGTCCAGGAATTTTGAGCTTTAAATAGGCATAATGCAGGACTGCATTACAGCGGGCGAAGGCCGTTCTTCCGAGTAGTGCATGATAGCCACTTCAAAACGGAACTATATCAAAGATTAGCTCTTTGCTTCAAAAGTTATCGAGAGAGCCGAATATGACCTCCAATGTTAAAGAGCCCGTGCATCAGACTTCTATGCCTGGTATAACTCCTTTAAAGGTCATGTTGCTTGGCTTGATTCTTGATGGGTCAATCCCCATTTTGCGGACAGTGTCCTGATATATCAGATTGAAACTGTTGCCGCCGTCCATAAGGACTCGAGTAAGATGGTATCCATCGATTATTGGGTCGAGCACTAGGGCAGCCGAACCCCCATGATGGATACTAGTCGGATGATCCCTGCGATCAAAGGTGATCGGGCAGGCCGACCAAGGATTGAATTTGGGGCGACAGGCTCAATGACATAGACATCTCGGAGTGCGCATTTGCGCTACCTCTTTGGGATTTGAGTGGCATAGATCATGTTCACTGTTTTGATCTCTGGTGGAAATTTCTTTTGTCCCCATGTGTTCGGCTGGCGAGATTCCTCCTCGTCTTCGCTCTAAGGTCCTTTCCCCTTTTGTTCGATGGCGAGCTTGCCGGCCTGCTTGGAGACCCAACAACTTCGGTTGGTATGGTTCGCAGGTTTAGCGGGGGTGCCATGAATCTGACAGGGCATGTCTAATATTTTGTCCAGGATGGATGGACCATCCTTGTTGCCTTTAAATGGCTTCTTCCGTTGACCGGGTCTGGGGCCACTGAATTCGGTGTTCACCGCTGTATCATTTGGGCTTCCCTCATTGTTTTGACGTTTGTTTTTGTTACGTCGTGGCTTTCCATTGCCATCCCTAACTTTGGATGTGCCAGGCTCGCTGGTGCTGCTACGGGCTAACCAGTTGTCCTCGCCCGCACAAAAATGGGTCATGAGTGTAGTTAGGGCTGTCATCATCCTTGGTTTTTCCTGGCCGAGGTGTCTATCTAGCCACTCATCCCGGACACTGTGCTTGAAGGCCGCTAAGGCTTCGGCGTCCGGGCAATCAACAATTTGGTTCTTCTTAGTGAGATACCGATTCCAAAGCTTACGGGCTGATTCCCTGGGTTGTTGGATTATGTGACTTAGATCGTTAGCGTCCGGAGGCCGGACATAGGTCCCTTGAAAATTGTCCCGAAAAGCATCCTCAAGTTCTTCCCAACTTCCAATGGAATTTTCTGGGAGGCTTTTCAGCTAGTGCCGAGATGGTCCTTTCAGCTTGAGGGTTAAGTATTTAATGGCGTGGAGATAATCTCCGCCAGCCATGTGGATGTGAAGAATAAAGTCTTCTATCCAGACCGCGGGATCCGCTGTTCCATCATATGCCTCGATGTTTACGGGTTTAAACCCTTCTAGAAATTCGTGATCCAGCACCTCATCGCTGAAGCACAGGGAGTCTGCGGCGCCCCTGTATTTGACTGTGTTATGGCATGGGTTCGACGGTTGTGATCTTTGGTATTGACTCTGAACTGGTATATGACCGGCATATTTTGCTTGATAGCTACAATCTCGTATGGGGGCCCGTTCCCTAGATCCGTAGATGGATCTGGCCTTACCAGCTTTTTTGTCCAGGTCCTCACGTAGATCATGTTTCTGGTCCTGAGCCGCAACCTCCCTTCCTTTACGGGGAGGAGGTGCGGGCTTGTGTACGGCATTGCTAGCCACTCTGTCTCGTCCACGAGGTGGTCGGTCTGGCTTGTCGGCCATATTGTTTTTCGGTGGTATAGGCACAATAGCCTCGTCCTCGAATTCGGGCAGCAGTTTACGCTTAGTATAGCCCCTTGTTTGGCTATTACAGCCATATTTTTCCTCAATGTCTAGCACTTTGTTCCATCTGTCATTGAGCATATCTTGTGCGGCTTTAAGCTGTTGCTTCTGCTTCTTCAGGATCCATGCAGTGGCGATAAGCCTTTGATGGAGGCGTTCTTGTTCTAAGGGTTCTTTTGGGACGACGAATTCGTCGTCGCCTAGGCTGACCTCCTCTTCGGAAACAGGTTGATAATTGCTATCTTCGGCATCGTTGTGGTCAGACAACATCCCCGGACTGTGTTTGTTGTCCTCTCGCTTGTCCTGCTCCAACGCTGGGTCCACGGGATCCTCAGCTTGGTCCGGATTATCACCGTCGTTAGTGACAATGTTGCTATTTTTTCCTTTGCCGGATCGAGATCGGCGCTTCTGACGCTGACGCTTGGGAGGTTCATCGACAGGCATATCATTATCGTCGTCGGCCTCCTTCTCTTTAAGTGTGTCCACCATGTATATATCATATGAGGAGGTGGCTGTCCAGTGCCCTGTAGGCGGTGGGTTTTATGCCTGCTCCTCTCCGGCATCGTCGTCCATACCGTCGATATCTTCGGAGTCGTAATCGAGCATGTCGGTTAAGTCTTCGACAGTGGCTATGTAGTGGGTGGTGGGTGGGAAACGGAATTCTCCATCATCGGCCTACAATTCAAACTGGATATAATTCGGCTAAGAGTCTCCTGAAAAGGAGAGGGCTTTTAATGAGTTCAGTACATCACCGAAGGGCGAGTGCCGGAAGATGTCCATGGAGCTGAACTCAACGATCGGTGCCCGATCAGATTCGATGGCACGGATGTACGCGGTTCGGAACCCATGGCCGGATACGACTCCGAGGTTTCGGAGACACAGGGCCCACTCGAGGTTGGGTCTATGTGCGGCTCTAACGCTGCTGAGTCTGCGGCCTCCGTGGCGGGGTTGAGCTTCTCGTCCTCGGATGGCGCAATCTGCTCCGGGTCTAGGGCCAGAGCAGTTATTAGGTGCTATCTCCTGAGCACGGTCTGATGACAGATTTAGGTCATGTTCATCGTGGTGGCAGGGAGCAGCCGTCATGGGCTCAAATCCGTCGAAGATCAAGTCTCCGCGGATATCGGCCATGTAATTCAAGCTTCCAAATATGACCCGATGGCCAGTGGCGTAGCTGTCGATCTGCTCTAGATGGCCAAGCTAGTTGGCCCGTAGTGCAAAGCCGCCGAACACGAAGATCTGTCTGAGGAGGAAAACCTCCCCCTGGACTGCATTGTTGTAGATGATTGACGGATCCACCAAACCTTTTGGTGACGACGCAGCGGAACTCTCAATGAAAGCACCAATGTCGGTGTCAAAATGGGTGGATCTCGGGTAGGGAGTCCCGAACTGTGCGTCTAAGGTCGATGGTAACAGGAGACAGGGGACACGATGTTTACCCAGGTTCGGGCCCTCTCTATGGAGGTAATACCCTACTTCCTACTTGATTGATCTTGATGAATGTGAGTATTACAAGAGTTGATCTACCACAAGATTGTAATGGCTAAACCCTAAAAGTCTAGCCTATGTGATTATGATTCTGCCCTATGGACTAAACCCTCCGGTTTATATAGACACTGGAGGGTACTAGGGTTATACAAAGTCGGTTAGAGAGAAAGGAATCTACATATCCAAATCTCCAAGCTTGCCATCCACGCAAAGGAGAGGTCCATCCGGACACGGGAAGAAGTCTTTTGTCTTATATCTTCATAGCCCACTAGTCCGGCCCATGTTAATAGTCCGGCCATCCGAGGACCCCTTAATCCAAGACTCCCTCAGAGGTGAATAATACTCAGAAGAATAAGCAGAAAAGTTCTTAGACTTATGAACATACCAATTTTACGAAACACACTCATATTCAAAAGTCTGAGTATGGTTTCCCTGCAAAACATTGGCGTTAGGGTGACTTAGATGAGTCCTGTGTCTGTATGAAGCGTTTGGACCATATGAAGCCTTTAGTCCGGGATTTGTCTTCATCCCTAGTGGTGTCATGATGACATTCACGGGAATACTTTCAAGACAACTTTTAGGTACCCAGATCTTCTTAAGAGGTGGTCCATTCCTGCAGTTAGTACCAATATACCTGGCAAACATCTCACCATTCTGATTCCTGAATAGTTTATAGTTTGCATCGATGGATTCATCAATGATAATTGGGTTAGCATAAGTTAAGCTAAATAAGGTAGATGGATTCATTGAAGGTCCCTTAGTAGCAACCCATGTGGTTTTGGGGTACTGCACGGGCATCCAGTAAGAACCATCAACATTCATTTTCCTCTCGAACCTAGCACCCTCTTTCCTAGGGTTTCGGTTCAGAATCCGCTTTTTGAGGACATCACATAGTGTCTGCTGCCCTTTGAGACTTTTGTACAATCCTGTCTCAAGCAATATCTTCAACCTGGCATTCTCATTAGCAATAGTAGTGGTATACTCAGCAGAGGGGTTAGTTACCACATTAGCATTTGAAGATATTGCAACAGTAGCAGCAGTTGAACATTCAGCAACAGAGACAGCATTATCATGCTCAAGACATTTTAGACATGGTGGTTCAAATCCTTCCTGAGCGAAACTGATCTGTTGAGCACGGAGTGACTCGTTCTCCTTTTGAAGATCTTCATGAGTCGATCTCAATTTCTCAAGCTCTTGCTTCCTTTGACGATAATCATAGGAGAGCTTTTCATGAGAAGTTGAGAGCGTTTCATGACGACTTTCAAGTTCCTCGTACTTAACATGAAGATTTTTAATGTCTTCAATTAAGGACTGAGTTTGGGTCATTTCTGCGTCCAACAGGTCATCGCTTGTGTCTAACAACTTTTGAATATGTTCCATAGCATTCTGTTGTTCAGCTGCAATTTTAGCAAGTGTTTTGTAGCTAGGTTTAGATTCACATTCATAGTCATATTCACATGATGTATGAAAGTAAGCATTGCGTGAGTTTAGCTTGGCACCACGTGCCATGACACAGTAGGTGGGAGCAGAGTCATCCTCATCCTTGGCATCAGCGTTGGTGACGAGGCCATTGTCTTTAGTGTTGAAGATGGACTTGGCGACATACGCAGGAGCTAGAGCCAGGCTTCCTACTCCAGAATCAGATTCCTCTTCAGAATCCACCTCTGCCTCCTCAGATGCAGACTCCTCCTCTGAATCCATCTCCTTTCCAACAAATGTAAGAGCCTTGCTTGATGAGCTCTTCTTGTGTGATGAAGACTTCGATGAAAACTTGGAAGAAGACTTTGAGGATTTCTTCTTCTTCTTGTCATTAGAATCATATTCCTTGCTCTTCTTCTTATCTTTGTCTCATTGTCCCACTCTGGACACTGAGAGATGTAGTGACCAGGTTTCTTGCACTTGTGGCAGGTTCTCTTCTTGTGATCACGAGAGGAAGCTTCATCATTTCTTGAGCTGGATCTTGAAGACTTCCTGAAGTCTTTCTTCTTGGCGAACTTCTGGAACTTCTTCACAAGCATAGCAAGCTCCTTTCCAATATCTTCAGGATCCCCAGAACTGCCGTCAAATTCTTCTTTAGATGAGGAGACAACCTTCACCTTCAAAGCGCGAGTACGGCCATAGTTGGGACCATAGATATCTCTTTTCTCAGATAGCTGGAACTCATGTGTGTTGAGCCTCTCAAGTATGTCAGACGGATCGAGAGTCTTGAAGTCAGGGCGCTCTTGAATCATGACGGCCAGGGTGTCAAATGAGCTATCAAGAGATCTCATAAGTGTCTTGACGATTTCGTGCTTGGTGATCTCAGTGGCAATGAGTGCATGAAGCTCATTTGTGATATCAGTGAGGCGATCAAATGTGAGCTGGACATTCTCATTGTCATTTCTCTTGAAGAGGTTGAAGAGATTGCGAAGAACACTGATCCCTGAATCTCTCTGTGTTGAGACGCTTTTGTTGACCTTGGAGAGCCAGTCCCAGACTAGATTCGCAGTTTCCAGAGCACTCACACGACCATACTGCCCTTTGGCCAGATGACCACAGATGATGTTCTTGGCAGTTGAGTCCAGTTGGATGAACTTCTTGACATCAGCAGGAGTAACACCTTCACCGACCTCGGGAACACCGTTCTTGACGACATACCAGAGATCAACGTCAATGGCTTCAAGATGCATACGCATCTTATTCTTCCAGTAGGGGTAATCAGTGCCATCGAAGACAGGGCACGCAGCGGAGACCTTGATTATCCTTCCAGTCGACATAGCTAAAATCCAGGTGGTTAAACCGAATCACACAGAACAAGGGAGCACCTTGCTCTGATACCAATTGAAAGTGCTAGTATTCGACTAGACGGGGGGTGAATAGGCGATTTTTATGAAAGTCTTCAAAACATGGGTGCTTTGAAGACAAACAATAGAAATGAACCTATTGACATGCAGCGGAAGGTAGACTACACTAGACAAGCCATAGTCAAGTAAGCAATGTAGTGAAAGCACGAAGACTATCGGCAGCTAGGTAGTATGGATCAGGATGGAAGATAGTATGAAACCAAACAGTAAACAGTCTTCACACAGTGAAGTCAATCAGAACAGACAAATGGGCAAAGACTTCACAAAGACAAACTGTAAGTAAAGAGAGAGAGGAAGGATAGAACCAGTTGCTCGGAGAGGACAAGGGATTTGTTGGACCAGTTCTAGTTGCTGTGACAACTGTACGTCTGGTTAGGGAGGCTGAGATTCAACTCAGAAGACCGCGTCTTCACCTTATTCCCCTTGAGCTAAGAACACTTAGTCCTCGCCCAATCACTCTGATAAGTCTTCAAGGGAGACTTACAAACCTTCACAGAATTCGTTCACCGGCAATCCACAATGACTCTTGGATGCTCAAAACATGACACCTAACCGGCTAGAGGATTCACGGTCCTCAAGTATAATAAGTCTTCAGATCACGCGGACAGAAAGACTTCAGTGATGCCTAACACTCTTTGGCTCTGGGTGTTTTGGGCTTTGTCCTCACATGGATTACTCTCTCAAAGGCTTCGGAGGTGGGTTGCTCTCAAACTACAAAAGTCGTGTGCACTAACTTTGAGCAGCCACCAATTTATGGTGTAGGGGGTGGGCTATTTATAGCCAGGAGGCAACCCGACCTGATTTTTCCAAAGTGACCCTGGCTCACTAAGGAACAGACATGTGTCCAATGGTTAGATTTCAAACACACGCGACCGCTTTACTTGGGCTATAAGTAAAGCTGACTCATCCAGCTCTGGATAAGATTTGTTGTCATTGTCTTCGCTTGAAGACATAGGATTTGGTTGAGCATCACTTCAGTCACTCTGACTTTGTTCACTTGGACCTCACTTAACAGTATGGTGGTTCCTATGACTCAACAAAGAAGAAAAAGGAAACTATGAAACAACTATGTCTTCGCACTCCATAGTCTTCATGTGATGTCTTCTCTTGTCACAGTCTTCAACGTGAATATCTTCACATACCACCATTGTCATCAATGTTTTCACACATTTTTAGGGGTCATCTCTGGTAGGTAAACCGAATCAATATGGGACTACTACTTTTGTTATCCTGCAATTCTCACAAACACATTACTCCCTCAACCAAGTTTGTCGTCAATACTCCAAAACCAACTAGGGGTGGCACTAGATGCACTTACAGTATCAGAGGTTATGAACCATAGAGAAGTTCAAATACATTAGATATTACACCAATATGAATTTAGAATGAGTTCACAACAATACCTAAGTGGTGGTTTATTTTCTTATACTAACGGAGCTTACGAGTTTTCTGTTAAGTTTTGTGTTGTGAAGTTTTCAAGTTTTGGGTAAAGATTCGATGGACTATGGAATAAGGAGTGGCAAGAGCCTAAGCTTGGGGATTCCCAAGGCACCCCAAGGTAATATTCAAGGACAACCAAGAGCCTAATCTTGGGGATGCCCCGGATGGCATCCCCTCTTTTGTCTTCGTTCATCGGTAACTTTACTTTGAGCTATATTTTTATTCACCACATGATATGTGTTTTGCTTGGAGCGTCATTTTATTTTATTTTGTTTTGCTTGCTGTTTGAATAATATCCAAAGATCTAAAATTCTTAAATGTTAGAGAGTCTTCACATAGTTACATAATTATTTGACTACTCATTGATCTTCACTTATATTTTGCGGAGTAGTTTGTCGTTTGCTCTAGTGCTTCACTTATATCTTTTAGAGCACGATGGTAGTTTTATTATGAAGAAATAGATGAACTCTCATGCTTCACTTATATTATATTGAGAGTCTTTTAGAACATCATGGTAATTTTCTTGGGTTATAAATTTAGTCCTAATACGGTAGGCATCCAAGAGGGATATAATAAAAACTTTCATATAGAGTGCATTGAATACTATGAGAAGTTTGATTCTTTATGATTGTTTTGAGACATGAAGATGGTTATATTAGAGTCATGCTAGTGGTTTATTTGTGGATTTGAGAAATACTTGTGTTGAGGTTTGTGAGTCTCGTAGCATGCACGTATGGTAACCGTTGTGTAACAAATTTGAAGCATGAGGTATCTCTTTGATTGTCATCCTTTGTGTGGAGGTTGGGATCACGCGATGGTTAACTCCTACCAAACCTTCCCCTACGAGCATGTGTGTAGTGCTTGGTTTTGATGACTTGTAGATTTTTGCAATGAGTATGTGCGTTCTTTATGACTAATGTTGAGTCCATGGATTATACGCACTCTCACCCTTCCACCATTGCTAGCCTCTCTTGTGCCGCGCAACTCTCGCCGGTATTATACACCCACCATTTACCTTCCTCAAAACAGCCACCATCCTACCTACTATAGCATTTCCATAGCCATTCCAAGATATATTGCCATGCAACCTTCCACCATTCCGTCTATTATGACATGTTTCATCATTGTCATATTGCTTTGCATGATCATGTAGTTGACATCGTATTTGTGGCAAAGCCACCGTTCATAATTCTTTCATACATGTCACTCTTGATTCATTGCACATCCCGGTACACCGCCGAAGGCATTCATATAGAGTCATATTTTGTTCTAAGTATTGAGTTGTAATTCTCAAGTTGTGAGTAAATACAAGTGTGATGATCTTCATTATTAGAGCATTGTCCCAATGAGGAAAGAATGATGGAGGCTATGATTCCTCCACAAGTCGAGATGAGACTCCAGACGAAAAAATATAAAAAATGGACAAAAAAAGAGAAGGCCAAAAAATGAGAGAAAAAGAAAGATGGGGCAATGCTACTATCCTTTAACCACACTTGTGCTTCAAAGTAGCACCATGATCTTCATGATAGAGAGTCTCTTGTTTTGTCACTTTCATATACTAGTGGCAATTTTTCATTATTAACTTGGCTTGTATATTCCAACGATGGGCTTCCTCAAATGCCCTAGGTCTTCATGAGCAAGCAAGTTGGATGCACACCCACTTAGTTTCTTTTTGAGATTTCATACACTTAGAGCTCTAGTGCATCCGTTGCATGGCAATACCTACTCACTCACATTGTTATCTATTGATGGGAATCTCCATAGCCCATTGATACGCCTAGTTGATGTGAGACTATCTTCCTCCTTTTGTCTTCTCCATAACCACCATTCTATTCCACCTATAGTGCTATGTCCATGGCTCACGCTCATGTACTGCGTGAAAGTTGAAAAAGTTTGAGAATACTAAAGTATGAAACAATTGCTTGGCTGAAATCGGGGTTGTGCATGATTTGAATATTTTGTGTGACGAAGATGGAGCATATCCAAACTATATGATTTTGTAGGGATAAGCTTTCTTTGGCCATGTTATTTTGAGAAGATATAATTGCCTTGTTAGTATGCTTGAAGTATTATCGTTTTTATGTCAATATTAAACTTTTGTTTTGAATCTTATGGATCCGAATATTCTTGCCACAATAGAGAAGATTACATTGATAAATATGTTAGGTAGCATTCCACATCAAAAATTCTGTTTTTATAATTTACTTACTCGAGGATGAGCAGGAATTAAGCTTTGGGATGCTTGATACGTCTCCAACATATCTATAATTATTTATTGTTCCATGCTACTATATTATCCATCTTGGATGTTTTATATGCATTTATATGCTATTTTATAAGATTATTGGGACTAACCTATTAACCTAGAGCCCAGTGCCAGTTTTTGTTTTTTCCTTGTTTTTGAGTTCTACAAAACAGGAATACCAAACGGAGTCCAATTGACCTGCCAATTTTTGTGGATTTTCTATGGACCAAAAGAAGCCCCCGAAGTAAAAGAGTTGGGCCAGAAGAGTCCTGATCCATCCACGAGGGTGGAGGGCACGCCC
>NC_041385.1:350909031-350944036 GCF_002162155.2 Triticum dicoccoides | reverse complement strand
AGACCAATGCAAAAAATCCCTATAAATACATAGACCCCCAGAAATAAACCTAGATCGGGAGTTCCGCCGCTGCAAGCCTTTGTAGCCACCAAAAACCAATCGGGACCCTGTTCCAGCACCTACCGGAGGGGGAATCCATCACCGGTGGCCATCTTCATCATACCGGTGCTCTCCATGACGAGGAGGGAGTAGTTCACCCTCGGGGCTGAGGGTATGTACCAGTAGCTATGTGTTTGATCTCTCTCTCTCATGTTCTTGATTTGGCACAATCTTGATGTATTGCGAGCTTTGCTATGATAGTTGGATCTTATGGTGTTTCTCCCCCTCTACCTTCTTGTAATGGATTGAGTTTTCCCTTTGAAGTTATCTTATCGGATTGAGTCTTTAAGGATTTGAGACCACTTGATGTATGTCTTGCGTGGGATACCCGTGGTGACAATGGGGTATTCTATTGATTCACTTGACATATGTTTTGGTGATCAACTTGCGGGTTCCGTGACCTTGGGAATCTATGCATATGGGTTGGCACACGTTTTCGTCTTGACTCTCCGGTAGAAACTTTGGGGCACTCTATGAAGTTCTTTGTGTTGGTTGAATAGATGAATCTGAGATTGTGTGATGCATATCATATAATCATACCTGCGGATACTTGAGGTGACATTGGAGTATCTAGGTGACATTCGGGTTTTGGTTGATTTGTGTCTTAAGGTGTTCTTTTACTACGAACTCTAGGGCTGTTTGTTACACTTATAGGAATAGCCCAATGGATTGATCGGAAAGAATAACTTTGAGGTGGTTTCATACCCTACAATAATCACTTTGTTTGTTCTCCGCTATTAGTGAATTTGGAGTGACTCTTTGTTGCATGTTGAGGCATTGTTATATGACCTAATTATGTTATCATTGTTGAGAGAACTTGCACTAGTGAAAGTATGGACCCTACACTACAAAAAAATACACTTCCATGATGATACGTGTTTGTCACAGTAGGTCACGTTTTCTGTCATGCATGTACATCCATGACAATTTTATGATAGAATCAAGATAGTCATACCTGTGATGTCGTAAAAGTGTTCCATGACATTACCAAAATTATCATCAGGCAAGTGTCCACTTCCATGATGATAAATCGCGCGCATAGAAGTGCTTTCGTCAAGGGTGACTGACACGTGGCATCCACCATAATGGCTCACCGTTAAGCTATCGGGTCCGGTTTTGGATCCGATAACCCGTTAACAGCCCCGACCAATGGGGATTTTCCACGTCTAAAATCATCATTGGCTAGAGGAAACACTTGTCGACTCACCGTTGGGACAGATGTCATCCACTCATTGGACCGAAGGCGCCTATGATACGTCGACACATGGCACGACCCAATAGAGGCCCATTCCTGTGAAAAGGCCAGCCTGTTTGACTTGGTCAAAAGGTGGCGGGCCGGCCCACGGAAAGACTGTCAACGGCATGTACGCATATAGCCCATTTACAGCCCGCTAACCCAGGGCCCGTTACGACCTATCCAAATTAGACCCAGTAGCATCATCTGGGCCGTCCAATATGATTCCAACCCGCTTTAAATTCTAGCCCATGTGTGGTCCATGATGTCTTTCGGCCCATATGAGGCCCTTTGTAACTGTTGGCCCATTAAAGGCCCGTGGTGAAACTGGCCCGTAATGAACAGTGTATCACTTTATACCCATTAACGACCCATTATTCCATTGGGCCATTTCCAGCCCATGTTTGGCCTTCTCAGGGCCCATTTATTCTTGGGCTCATTTCCAGCATTCGTTTACTTGCAGCCTATTATTGTCATTTTCTGCCTGTGGGCCAAATTCAGCCCGTGGTTACAGTCGGCCCGTTTATGGCACATTAATACGTTGGGCCGTTTTCATAGCGTCATCAAATACATCCGATTAATGATGACCCATTTTGGTCGGCCCATGAACGGACGATTCCAACTCTAGCCCGTTTACGGCCATAACGTGGTCGGTTATTGGCCCATGTTTGACCAATCGATCATACGACCCGTAGAAGGTCCATTGTGTCTACGGCCCATAGAAGGCCCATTGTTTCTACGCCCCGTAGAAGGCCCATTGTTTCTACGGGCCTTAGAATGACAATTGTTTCTACGGCCCGTAAGAGGCCCATGGTAACTACAGTAAATATGTAGCCCATGGTTATTGTGGCCTAGTTTTTAAAAATAGGTTATTACGGCCACTAGCAAACCGCGGTAAAAAGAACTGCACTGACTACAAGCAAAAAAATAAACAAGACAATAAGGAAATAAATAAGCAAGCAACTTACGCTAGGATATCACAGCTATTACACATATTGCATCCACTGGGCATCAAAGGTCGCCACCAGTGCATATAAACGCGCCGACAAAAGAATATACAAAACTGAGAGCACTTCAGAAGGCACTAGGCCTGGCCAGGACGAGCCCCGCAAGCACCCGAACAAGCTGATGAGACCTCAGTTGTGTCAACGATAGATGCTTCATCCCTAGCTGTATGGCACCATAGTGCGCAAGGCAATCCTCTGACATCTTCATCACATCTTTGACTTCAAGTCGGAGTTGAGATGAAGCAAGCCTTTCTTCTTTAAGTTGAGACTGAAGAAGTCAAACTGATTGAGGCAGCGACTGCACAGAGGTTGTCTCACACCTGCTGGTGAGTAGCTTCAACTCACTGTCTTCATCACGACCGGACCTTGGGGTCATCTCGCTGTCCTCAGGATGGTTTGGCTCACTATCTTCCCTAAAGTTCTGCCTGGCATAAGAGATAGGACTCTGAAAGAGAAACGAGGAGACACATAACATGTTTCACAATTATATAAGCAAATAAATGGATCTGTTCTGCATAAGGAACATGTTTTTACAACTACAATTTAAAACTGGTAGTTGTTGCAAACATCCAATCAGATGTAAACAACAAGGTAAACAGTAGTGGAGGAAACGATGCCAATCCAAATCTATACTAGAACAAAGTTTGAAGGCTTGAGAAGGATGAACTTATATTACATGTTAACATGGGATGGACAAAGGCCTTCTCCATGTTGATGGAAGGACAATTCAATAAATTCCCCAAAGAAAATTCTTTATAAGCGTTGCCATTATTTTACATTTTGCAAAGAGTAAATATAGATCAAATAATATTGGAATTAACAGAGGATAATGAAGCTCAGGTGCAGACTGATCATACATAATCAAATAGCAGTTAATTAAGTACAGCGTTACAAGGCAAAAGGTACTGACAAGAGGAATGCAGACATCAATGTGTGCAGTGGCATTGGCTTTATTCAACATTTTGGTAAGAGTAAATGTAGATATGATAATTTGGAGCAAGTGGAGGGAAGGGCAGATAAGATGCAGAATAATGCTAGACAATCAACTATCTCGCGATGCAAGTACAGTAATACCACCACCATTCGTTATTACTTGTCACTCAAATGGATGTATCTAGCACTATTAAGTTCTAAATACATCCAATTGATCAACAATTAATTGGATACAGAGGGAGTACATGACAACAGGTACTTACATGAGCAATCCAAAACCTCATAACCATTGTGTTAATTCTACATTTATCTAAGAGTAAATATAGATCTTATAATTTCAAGAAAATGGAGGATAAAGAAGCAAACATTTACAGTGATGCTACATAATCAAACAACAATGAGTGTAAGTCTGCTGACAAAGGGCAAGAGGTACTAACAAGAGCAATGTAGAGCCCAATATTGTTGTGAGATCCTATGATCCTTTGAGCAAGGAGATTCCTCTGAAATTAGTTTTCATACAAGAGAGAAGGTAAGGCACATGCAGAAATTTAGGAGTTCAAATTTTTAATTGATATCATAGATAGTACCTGACGCTAGGCTCTCAGCACTTCTAATAGGGGTTTGGCCAGTGGAGTAGGGGTAAAGTGTGGTACAGTTGGGCCTATGTTTTCTGTGGCTGCTGATCTATCTAATTTAACATGTATCACTACCTTTTCCAAATACCTAGTTTATACTCCTTGAGGATCTGCACTCACCCTCTTCCTTTTGGACATCTATTACGAAAGAACAACATTTGATTGAAAAAACATAGTATGACGACACATGGAATAGGTACAGAAAATGGATAGGTATGGCATATACTCATATATGATGCTCAAACTAAGCAGATGGTGTAACAAAGTAGAAGTAATGCAAGAGGTCAGAAACAAAATATGTGCGACCAATAGAACCTTGCCAAGTTAGAGCAAGCACCTTGATGGGTGAATAAGATAGGACATCCTCCACCATGCCAAGTTTGTTAGCCAGTGGATTGTTCCGCAATATTCCTCTCGTGCGCCCATTCTCATATTCATTTTGATAATGTTCAATACCTAACATGCATGAAAACATAAAAACAAGTGAGATTATCTTTGTAATGCAGAAGTGATTCTAATCCAATACTACCTCCCTGTAAACCCCTTTGTGCTATCTCTGCAATTCTTCTAAGAGATGCCATGGATGTTGTAATTTCGTGTGTGCATTAATATAATGTGGCTTACTACTCAAAATATGAGAGCTCCAAAAGTGGTGACACTTCGCAGATGACAGCTTCAACATATAGTAAAGAAGAACAAGTCGACCTGACCTGACAGATTCAAAATATACTAAGGGAGAACAACTCGACCTGACGAGTCGACCGCAAGAGAAGAGGATCATCTTAAAGAAGAGCAGAAGAGCAAGCAGATTGAAGATATTACAAGTCTTTCTATACAATGTCAGTTGGCCACCCGTGATGAACCAGAGCGCATAGATAAATACTATTCCTTCTGGTCTCTCCATATGTGGCTCACATGCATTTGGAACTAAAGTACGAACATTTAGCTGACCAAATAAACATCTCTCAGTTTTACTAATATTAGCATAATATGAGATTTTAATTTGTACAACTAAGCTTGTTTAGCTCGATGGGTGGAGCAAACTATTATGACACGAACCACGTAGGCTGATCGTGGTTATCATAAAATGGGGAAACCGTAAGCATGATGAGTATAGTGTTGACCATGGCAGTGGGATGGCAAATCTGAAGCTGCAAACCGTGCAAAGGGTATTTAGCAACTGATGTTTGCTTTGGAGTAACAACTAAGATTTGGTATGGACAAGAAAGTACAGTCAACAAGTGACAAAGAAATGCAATTCTACTGTCTCTCTATATGTCGCGAGATGCATTTGGAAACTCAAGTGGGACCTTTAGCTAACTAATTAAATGTGTCTGTTAACTAATATCAGTATCATATCACAATCATATTTGAACAACTAAGCTTTGGGATTTTGAGTGTTGTGTTGTTTAGCTTGAAGGGTGGAGTAATGCTAGTATGAGAGAAAGCACGTACGCAGATCATAGTAGAGTCGATAAAAGGGGAAAACCCTAAGCATCAAGAGTAAAATCAGGAAAGTGGAACTAGCTGGACCAGTGGGTGGCGCACATGCTTTTCGAAACAAATATAGGAACATTAGGTGACCAATTAAATGTTCTTTGTTTTAGTGATATGAGCATCATATCAGATTCGTATTTCAACACGTAAGCTTTAGGTTGAGGTCTTGAGGAGCAGTGCTAGCACGACACGAAGCACCTACGATGATGGTAGTGAATACAAAGGGGGGAAACCACAAGCTTTACGAGTATAGTGACCGTGCCATGGCGGATCTGAAGGTGCAAACCAGACAAAGCTACTTCGCAACCAATGTTTGCTTTCAACTAGCCATTATGATTTGGTACGGACAGGAAAAGTACAGTAAACACTATACGATCTATTTTTTGGGTGAGATCAATAACTGAAGCACATATGGAAGAGTACCACCTCACTTGCGACGTTGTGTAGGCCTCTGCTGATATGTTGAGGTTGTTGTGGGTGCGATGGTTGTCGGCAGCGGGGAAGAAGACTTTAGACGGCAGACGACTGGGTTGGGGGATAAATCCTATTGCCGTGGACGAGGCGGTCGTAGGAGCAGCAACGGCAAGGTGGACGACGACACCGATGAAGCGAGAGGACACGATGAAAGGATCCTGGTCCGACGTCGTGGATGAGAGACGTCCATCTCTTGTAGTGGACGACGGGGTAGGGGTAGCGGCTCCGGCAAGGTGGAGGATGGGGTGGCAGACAGAGGAGGCTGGCTGCAGTGGAGTTGTCGTGGCGCCGACGATGTATGAATGGGGAAATGGAGTGGGGTGGGGATCTCAAACTTTGGGACGCGCTTGACTGAAATGTGGGAAAGTTACAAACTTATCCCCCGTTTAAAATTTCAGACATCACGTCAGTTGGGGATAGGACGGTAATCTCGCATCTCCCAAATATTTGCCAGTAACGATTTCGGGCGAGGAGAGGGTGTTTTGCCACCCACTGTTGGCGCCCACGGTGTATGAACAGGGCATACAGGTAGGCGGTTGTGTCACGCCTGAGGGAAGTTACACATCTGCCCCTATTTAAAATATTAGCCTACATCGATTTCGGATGAGGAGAGTTTGTTTTGCTGCCCACCGTGTATGAATGGGGAAATGGAGGGAGAGACACATGTCTTTCGGCCAAGCTTGAATCAAATGTGTTTTGCCGCCCACGTTTGGCACCCACCGTGTCTGAATGGGCTCAGAGGCCGTCGTGTCACGTCTGATTGAAGTTACTAGTCTACCCGTATCGACAACAGTGTAAATCCGGTCGATAAGGATGTCAAGTGTCACGAGTAGACAGTAATTTCCATCTCGCAAACACTTGCTTCGGGCAGCCCACAAATTATAGTGGGTGTTTAGCCGCTTCGTTCAAAACTTGGGAGAATTAGCATTCATGTTTGCCCTGGGCCCTGGCAACTAAATTCAAATCCAATTTGTATTCGATTACGAATATCCACAGATAATTCTATGTTTTGTTATTTATTTCTTCAAAACCACAACAAAGATTTATTCCACCTTTATATATGATTATGATTTAGAAATGTCGTAATCTTCGAATTCACTAGGTTGGATACACTTTGAGTCAAACAGTTATTTCATCCAATACAATATGCTCACACGAAAAACAGTTCACCTGATGTCAATCATACATGTACTGAGGATTACCTTGCCTAAAAAATTCGGATCACTACAACACATGGACAACATAGGGGGTCTTACAACATAATCCATTCAGAGACATGACACAACATGCAAGTACAATAATCTAATGACAATTTCAACTGGTATCTAAAGAAGAACCAGGATTACCCTGGGCTTCAGATAGCAGAAACAACAGGACCTCATCCGTCTTCAAATGCAAAATTCTTACTTCCTCCAATTCTTGGGTTGCTTGCATATGTGTGCCGCTAATTGCATAATTTCCAGCCTCAAAATCAAGATTACCTCATTCATGGCAGCCACACCATCTCTTTCTGCCTCTAGTAGAGCCTCAAGAATTATAATATTTGTGCTCAGACTGCTCTCAGGCGGTGTTGCCTCTGAAAGGCTACCATCTGGTAACATGGATGGCGCACTGCTTCCACAAATAGATTCTAGAGTTGTACATTGTGTCCTAGTGTGAACGGCATCCTGAAAGGTTTCGGCTGGACATAAGTAAGAGTTAGTTATCGCATGATCCAGGCAGTAAGCTTACATGGTAAATGACATACGAATTATTGCCGAGCATCGCAAGCTATATTTAAATGGTTCGAAGAAGCATCAGCCGAAAAGAAATTAGAATGGTAAGATGAAACTAGGGATGTAAGTGGCAAATAAACGACATCCGCCAGTCCCATCTAGTTAGTTTTTGCTAGCTCCCTAGTTCATTTTCCTCAAAAGAAACAAAAACTCTTTTGAACTATCATACCACTAGTGGACTTTAATCGGGATTAAACGGGACCCAGTTGACATCGCTAGTTGAAAGGGAGTGTACAACCGCCATATTTAAGTTGCCAAGGCATCTATGCAGTCAAAATAATCTGAGAAAGCACTTAACAGTGTGGCCTCATATAAACTATGAAGACAGTCTTGTGATGAATTTCAAAGGAAAAGTTAAGGACTCAAATGAACTAGGCATGCATTTCTTTACGATAGTACAACAGGCACTGCTGACATATTGGCCAACTCGGGTATAGTGTAACAAGTAAAAAACAAGCATTCGAATCAAGCAATACACTAAAGCAGACAACTGAACTACTTGTAATTCTGTAGGATTACAGGTTGAGGGCACAAGCCAAGAAAGCATCCCAGTCGCATTACATTTCACATGTACTAAAACACACTGGCTTACCATATGTTGTTGTGAAGCCTCATTGTTGTTGCAATGTTCTTTGAAGATATCGTCAGCATCCCATGGTTGCAAATCTAGTTGCTGTAGTTTATTCTGCACCCTCTATTTAGATAAAATTAATTTTAATCGCATGCACTGGTTCGAATTGATCATCAATGGTTCATCTAAACTAATAAAAGAAGGGTGTGTGCATAACGACAATATATCTGCTTCCCTCTATTTTTATGCTTGTTCGAGGTGCGAGCCCCAAAAGAAGAAATATTTTGTTTGATGGGGTTGGCAACTCCATAATTAATAGAGGCATCAAATTAGTCATGCAACTTGGGAAGATCAAGACCACACACAAAAGTAATGAACATAGGCTTGGAGTAGTGATGTAATAGCTAGCATCAGAAAATGTAGGGTAAAACGAAGAAAAAGCAGTGGAACCACATGCTAGTTTGCTGATGTGTAATTAAGCATAGAGAACATGAAGCAGTCTCATGGAACCAACAGGTGGCATCAGAACAACACCATTATCATAAATATAGCATGCAAGAAGTAAAATAGTAGGCAGTGATATCTAGGAAGTACAGTAATACTTAGGACAAAACTAAAGCATATTAACTATATGTGCACTGGTATGTAATTTAGCACATGTAACATGTTCACCGCCAGAATTATGCCCTACAGGTGCAAGAAGAATAACGTGTCTCATGAAAAATTGAATGATGCCCTGAAGAAATTCAAAGGTGCGGTGCTTATGCTAAGAAAGTGAACGTGGGCGCCGGCAGTTGGATAATAGTACCTGATTCTCGGTGGCGTATGGGTATCATTGTCATACTTGATAGCTAAGGATCGTCGATGGTCCTCGTGTTGCGGTTGAGTTTGGGCCGGCTGTCGCCGTTGCTGAAGCTGCTCCGGTGCTTCGGTTGCGGCGCCTGTCGTTATACAAGAAAGCTCATATGTGGTAAGTGAACAGTTGCACGATAAAGATGAGAAAAACCAAAGGAGTACAAATCGAAATAACCTGATGAGGTTGTGGCGTCAGTAAAGCAGGGCCGGTGGAGTTGAATATGGCGTCCATGGAGCGGGTCCGGTGCAGTGGACGAAGGCTTCGGCGGGTGCGGTGTACAGTGCTTTCGGTGAGGCGGATCTGTTGTGCCAGACGAGGGCTTGCATGAAGGGCCAGCGATGGGCGGACGAGGGAGTCAGTGAAGGGCATACACTATGGTGGACGAGGGTGCCGGTTCAGCAGATTTGGTGCGGTGGACCATGATGGCGGTCAAGGAGATCTGGAGCAGTGGAGAAGCCAGTCGCTGAAGTGGCTCCGGTGAAGTGGTGAGTTGGCAGTTGGGGTTCCAAGGTGTGGAAGGTAGATCCGGCGGGGTGTGAGGTCCACCGCTGCGGCGAAGGACTAGATTCGGCGGCTTGCATGGTTGGGGGGTCGGGGAGGGGAAGGGGAGGGGCTCTGGGGAAGAATGTTGGGGGCAAAGAGGGGAAAACAATGGAGTTACCAAAGCAGCCCTTTTCTGTTCATGTTGCAGGGGTAAAACAGGAATATCACACGGCTAAACTTTCGGGCGCGAGATATTTCGATGTGAGCAGGAAGTTTGAAAGCTTTTGGTGCCTGAAATTATAAGTGTTCTGCTCTTGTACGACCGACTATGATATCATGGCCAAGAATTTGTTTGTTTTGCATGCAAAAAAAGTGCAAGTTTTGAAAATCAATGTCTCCAACTTGAAACCTAGATTGTCCATTCAATTCAAATATGGATCATTGAGGTAGTACAAGCAAATACCATCATATGGTCCAATCCAAATGAAATTCCAAATGTGTTTATCCTAAATATGATGACAAAAGAAAAAATTTGTATGTGTATGAATAAAGTGGATGATTATAAAGTTTGAACATGCCTGTATGTGTATATCTCTAGGTTTGATATATGAATTTGAAATCATGAAATCCCGGCTTAAAAATGTACCTCTGTTTAAATGAATTATAAAAGCTAATGATGGAGTCCAAAATTCCAATCTTAGGTTTGTTATTCTGGTACATCAAGGTATATCACGCATGTTCAAAAGTATCGTTATCTCATAGTCCAAACTGTGAAACAAATTAATCAACCATGAGTGCACACACTATTGACCATATATAACTCAATTACGCTAAAGTCCCTCAAATAGACACCTCACTCTATATCTGAAGCCACCCCCCCCCCACACACACAAACACAAGTCGTTCTCTCCCGCAGGCACGAACACACGAGCACATTAACACCCCTCACTCTTCTAAAGTCCGGACCCCAATATAGGTCTCTATCACTTTGTCTCTCAGGCATGCACACATCTCTTCCCCCACTCTCTAGGTCTCCCGGCATCTCTCTTTCCCAAGCACATGCACTATGTAGAGTGTATCTTTCCCATACACACAGTCGCACACAAACGTCTATCTCCCTAGTTTTGTGGTTCTCGCACACTCACCTCACACACCACCCCCACTGCAAACAAGCACACTTTGTCTCCTTGTGCACCACTCTCCTCTTTCTATCTCTCCCACATGTGGACCCGCCCCAGCTCCTTCCCTGTATACATATATACCGTGACTCTTTCCGTAGCTCCCTAATGTATCATCGTTCTCAATCTCGCACGTTGTTATCTACACCATCTATTCTAGATCTCTCATGAAGTCCCTATCACACACACGATGACTCGCTTCCCTTCCGTCTCCATACATAGGCCAATTTCGAACAACATCAACATTGTCTCCCTATCTATACACCATTTATGGACACCAACGACCCCTTTCTCCCCCCTCTCTTCTTATATCTCTCTCTGTCGCTAGCTCTCTCTCTCTCTCTCTCTCTCTCTCTCCCACACACACACACTCGATGTCTCTTCCAAATAGTCTGCTCCCCGCCGGCACCCATGCTATCCCGCTACTACACATGTCACACCATTCCCCCTTCCCTTATACTAGGTTTACATCCTTAGTGGTCTTTTTACTCCACATACACACACTCCCTCTCACACACAAATGCGCGCACAAACACACACAGACACGCACAAACACCCATTTATGTGGATCCTCATCTCTCCCCATGTCCGCATGTGTATCTCACACACTCACTCTCTGATTATGTCTATGTGTCTCCATGATACACAACACAAAGCCCCATGTACATGTCTCTCTCTATCCTCCACACACATAGACACAAAGAATCTCTTATCATTGCCTCAGTCTCTAGACATATCACACACGCACACTGTCTCTCTCTCTCGCAAGCACGCTCAACAAGGGTTTCCCCGTGAATAACTTACCGTCTATTCATCAACAATCGTGGCAGTACGATAAACATGAGACGTGAAAAAGAACCAATCTACACGTGCGTAGACCACCTAGTATGACTACTAGGACTAGAGCAAGCTGAAAGCGCGCCGCTATCACCCCCTTCTTATCGGTGATGGGAAAACCATGGTTTTACACAGTCGAGACGTCATTGTGCTAAGGCCCCACATGCTGAGGCGTTGAATAGAATGTAGATCCTAGTTTACGGAAATAAGTATCGATAATACGTTTGTATCTCCATACTTATATTTCTTCTCTTATAAAAAACCGAGTTGGTGATGATGATACGCGTGCCATCTTGCAATATAGACCATCCGATCTATATCCGACGGATGGAAATTAAACTAAAAGATACCCGCACCTCTCTCCACATTTCCAGACAAGGCCTTCTGATGAGGACATCAATACAATTGTTACACCCACAGCCCCTGCTGCTATACATACTGGACCAATTACTAGAGCTCGTGCACGCCAACTAAATTACCAGGTACTTTCGTTTCTTGGTAATGATTCTAATGTTCATGAGAATATGATGCTGCCTAAATTGGATACATTTGTTTTGCTTACAAATGAAGGGCCTAGCTTGGAGAAGGATGAACATTGGAGCAAGAACAAGCATGGAGATGATGGCATGCGCAAGGGGAACAAGAACGGAGTTACAAGTGATGATTTCAGGACTTTGAAGCCACCATAATGGGTGCATGAAGCCTTGGACGAAATATACAAGATGCCACTTCACAAATTTCGTCCCGAGGCTATTTTAGGTGCTGCGTCACCTTATTATTGGGCCAGGCCCATGTAATTTCGAAATACATAAGTATAGGCTATTTTTAGAGTCCGTATGTGTGGGGAAACAAGAGATAGGGTTGATTTCGGACCCCTCCACCAAGGGCCACGAAATTCCCCCCTCTTCCTCCATATATACAGCCCTTAGGGCATCGTTTAGACTTTGGGTTTTGTTTAGATTAAAAGTTCGCCATAGCTGCAACTTCGCGTACTTCGTTTGTGTTCAACGACCAGACAAAGGCGTCACAGAACCCCACCTTGATCAATAAAGCTTTCATCTTATATTCGCAATATCCAGATTGCAATCTTAGTTTCTTGCTTGTTCTTCGTTTGCTCGCAGGAAACAGACCCTCGTGGTCAGGTTGATCGTGCTCCGGCGTGGTCAATAACGTCTCGGAGTTGGTTTAGCGATTGCTAAGGCGCGACGTCCTCACACGTTCGTAGTCGGATCGTCAAAGTCGACTTCCACCAAAGCGAAATCCACCATCTCATCGAAAGACGGGACACCTTTGCCTCTATCATTGAGAGTTGGCCGCAGCCCAAAACGGTCACACAAGTGAGGAGTTTTCTTGGCCTCGCTGGATTCTATAGGCGTTTTGTGAGAGATTTCAGCACCATTGCTGCACCTCTCAACGAGCTTACAAAGAAGGATGTGCCTTTTGTTTGGGGTACCGCACAGGAAGAAGCCTTCACGGTATTGAAAGATAAGTTGACACATGCTCCTTTACTCCAACTTCCTGATTTTAATAAGACTTTTGAGCTTGAATGTGATGCTAGTGGAATTGGATTAGGAGGTGTGTTATTACAAGATGGCAAACCTGTTGCATACTTTTCTGAAAAATTGAGTGGGCCTAGTCTGAATTATTCTACTTATGATAAAGAATTATATGCTCTTGTTCGGACTTTAGAAACATGGCAACATTATTTATGGCCAAAGAATTTGTTATACATTCTGATCATGAATCTTTGAAACATATTAAAAGTCAAGCTAAACTGAATCGTAGACATGCTAAATGGGTTGAATTCATTGAGACTTTCCCTTATGTCATTAAACACAAGAAGGGAAAAGAAAATGTTATTGCTGATGCATTGTCTCGTCGCTATACTATGCTTTCACAACTTGACTTCAAAATATTTGGTTTGGAGACCATCAAAGATCAATATGTGCATGATGCTGATTTTAAAGATGTAATGCAGAATTGCAAAGAAGGAAGAATGTGGAACAAGTTTGTCGTTAACGATGGATTTGTGTTTCGTGCTAACAAGCTATGCATTCCAGCTAGCTCCGTTCGTCTTTTGTTGTTGCAGGAGGCGCATGGAGGAGGATTGATGGGACACTTTGGCGTGAAGAATACGGAGGACGTACTTGCTACACATTTCTTTTGGCCAAAGATGAGACGGGATGTTGAGCGTTTTATTGCTCGCTGCACTACATGTCAAAAAGCTAAGTCACGACTCAATCCTCATGGTTTATATATGCCTTTGCCTGTACCTAGTGTTCCTTGGGAGGATATATCTATGGACTTTGTTTTAGGTTTACCTCGAACAAAGAAGGGGAGGGATAGCATATTTGTTGTCGTGGATAGATTCTCGAAAATGGCACACTTTATACCATGTCATAAAAGCGATGATGCTGTTAATGTTGCTGATTTGTTCTTTCGTGAAATTATTCGCTTGCATGGTGTGCCAAATACTATTGTTTCAGATCGTGATACTAAATTTCTTAGCCACTTTTGGAGATGTTTATGGGCTAAGTTGGGGACTAAACTGCTTTTTAGTACTACTTGTCACCCCCAAACTGATGGACAAACTGAAGTAGTCAATAGAACATTGTCTACTATGCTTAGGGCTGTTTTGAAGAATAATAAGAAAATGTGGGAGGAATGCTTGCCTCATATTGAATTTGCTTATAATCGTTCATTGCATTCTACTACTAAGTGATGAGGACATCAATACAATTGTTACACCCACAGCCCCTGCTGCTATACATACTGGACCAATTACTAGAGCTCGTGCACGCCAACTAAATTACCAGGTACTTTCGTTTCTTGGTAATGATTCTAATGTTCATGAGAATATGATGCTGCCTAAATTGGATACATTTGTTTTGCTTACAAATGAAGGGCCTAGCTTGGAGAAGGATGAACATTGGAGCAAGAACAAGCATGGAGATGATGGCATGCGCAAGGCAAACAAGAACGGAGTTACAAGTGATGATTTCAGGACTTTGAAGCCACCATAATGGGTGCATGAAGCCTTGGACGAAATATACAAGATGCCACTTCATAAATTTCGTCCCGAGGCTATTTTAGGTGCTGCGTCACCTTATTATTGGGCCAGGCCCATGTAATTTCGAAATACATAAGTATAGGCTATTTTTAGAGTCCGTATGTGTGGGGAAACAAGAGATAGGGTTGATTTCGGACCCCTCCACCAAGGGCCACGAAATTCCCCCCTCTTCCTCCATATATGCAGCCCTTAGGGCATCGTTTAGACTTTGGGTTTTGTTTAGATTAAAAGTTCGCCATAGCTGCAACTTCGCGTACTTCGTTTGTGTTCAACGACCAGACAAAGGCGTCACAGAACCCCACCTTGATCAATAAAGCTTTCATCTTATATTCGCAATATCCAGATTGCAATCTCAGTTTCTTGCTTGTTCTTCGTTTGCTCGCAGGAAACAGACCCTCGTGGTCAGGTTGATCGTGCTCCGGCGTGGTCAATAACCTCTCGGAGTTGGTTTAGCGATTGCTAAGGCGCGACGTCCTCGCACGTTCGTAGTCGGATCGTCAAAGTCGACTTCCAACAAAGCGATATCCATCATCTCATCGAAAGACGGGACACCTTTGCCTCTATCAAGTGGTATCAGATTTCCAGGTTGCTCGGTGAGATTTTACAGTTTTTCGTAGTTTAGATCGAGTCTGTTCTTCATACCTACAGTCCACGAAAAAGCCACAAAAAAAATTAGGGTTAGTTCATCATATCCGAACCAATCTGAGCCTTTGCATAATCTTTTTATGGTTTTGCTTTGTTGAATTTGCGGTTGCATCGTCATGTCTAGTTGCTGGTCTTAGAGTCTAGTCTTTTAGAGTTTCGAGTTCTGGTCATAAGTTGTCACGCCGCCGCCGCACCATCATCATCGCCCCTGCCATCTACTACCACCGCTTATCCGCCACCGCTCCGAATCCGTATCCATTTACCACCACCAATCCGTGTCCATATACCACCACCGATCCATATCCATATACTACCACCGCTACCACCACCGCTGCCATCTACCACCACCATATATCCACCACCAATCCGAGTTCCTTGCATATTAGGTTTGTTTTCGAGATCCATCTAGATTCCGATTCGTGTTTCCTTGCCGGAGTAGGTTTCGGAAAAAAAAAGAGTCGGGTAGCCACGCTCCGTTTAGGCCCAAAATTTTTCGAAAACGCATTTTTCGAAAAAATTTCTGGCTATCATATTTTTAGGTGTTTCTGAGTGTTTTGAGACAGGTGCCATTATAGGAAGTTTTTTTTTGACCCGTTTCCAGTTCTTGGGTCCGGGCAGTCGAAAAAAAAAAATTGGCCGAAAAAATTTCGTGCCCATCCTGTCCGTTTGAGCTAGGAAGAGTTTTCAGACACTCGCCATTATAGTGATTTTTCGCAAAAAAAAAGAGCGAAAAAAATAATTCAGAGTGTGCTTTTCCCTTGTTTACGTGCCGCGCCGTGATTTTGTTGGTGTTCTAGGCTCGCGTCTCTAGCACAGTCTAGCCTAGGACCAGCACAGTACCGTCGTTGAGCGTTTATTCAACTTTGCATCTCTGAATTGATTATTGCTGACCCTTTTTGCTACCATATTATAAGCCTTCCCAGCTCCACATACATCTACGTCGTGCGTTTGACTCTCCCTGGTAATCGCTCTATCCAAGCTTTGAGAGTTTTGACTACAACGGTTGCCGATCACCGCCTGCTGCTGGGTAAGAACTGGTAAGAATTTGAGATTTGCTTGACGGATTTGTGATACACCACCACCACTTCTTAGTAGTCTGTAGGATCATATTCTTGTGTGTTTCTATTGCTGCTAACCATGCCAGGATCACAAGCCGATGAGATTGACTGGGAGAACTTATCGAACAAGGAGCTTCATGATAAGTTTCAGCAAATGATGACTGAACAGGTGCAAGATGTGCTGAACAATTTTGAAGAGGCCATGGAGAAGATTACTGGCCTTGAGAAGACGTTCGAAACAAAGCTCGATAACAGATTTAATGAACTGCTTGTGCGTCTTCCACCACCGGCTGCACCTGTCGCACCTCTGCAACAACAACAACTACGCCCCCTTCCGAATCAATATGGACGAGCACAGCGTGTTCCTATATTGAGCTAGGACAACATTCTGGTGCCGCTGCTACTGCTGTTGGTGCTTCTTTGGCTCCTGCTACTGCTGCTGCTGGTACCCAGGAGGATGATGATTATGTGGGAGGTTATGAGGATGAGGTTGATCAAAATCCGAACTACGTGCAGCCACCAGCACCACCACCACCAGGTCGACCTCAGGTATATATTCGTAATGGTAGGCCCGCACCACCACCTCAGGTACGAGATGATGTCCATATTCCTAAACTGAAATTGAATATTCCACCATTTGAGGGTAGATATGTTCCTGATATATATCTTACTTGGGAGTTAGAAACTGAACAACGATTTACATGTTTACAATATCCTGAGGAGAGACGAGTTGCTGCTGCTGTTTGTGCTTTCACTAGTTTTGCATGTGTATGGTGGTCTGAACATTGTAGATTATATCCTATTCCAACTACTTGGGCTGCTTTGAAAACTGCTATGCGTACGCGTTGGGTTCCACCATATTATCAACGTGAATTGCTTCAAAAATTGCAGCGTTTAAGACAAGGGAAAAATTCTGTAGAAGAATATTATCAGGAATTACAAACTGGCATGATTAGATGTGGTATTGTTGAGGAGAATGAAGCTATGCTTGGACGTTTTCTGGGTGGATTAAATAGAGAGATTCAGACCATTCTAGACTATAAGGAGTATACTAATATCACTCGTTTATTCCATCTTGCTTGTAAAGCTGAACGTGAAGTGCAGGATCGACAAGCATTGGGGCGAACTAACTTTTCTGCAGGCCGACCTTCATCATGGACACCACGTGCATCTTCTACTTCAACTGCACCAGCACCTCCATCCGGTGCCACCTCCAGCCGTGATACAAGAAAACAGGCACAACCACCATTATCTGCCAAGAGCGCACCTGCGGGGCCTGCACAGCGTTCTTCTTCTTCCATGGCATCAACAGGGCACACAAGTGATATTATTTGTCGTCGTTGTAAGGGAGGAGGTCATTATGCGAGGGAATGCAAATATCCGCGTGTGATGATTGCTACCGCGGATGGTGGATATGAGTCCGCTAGTGACTATGATGAGGAGACATTGGCTCTTATTACACGTGAAGAACATGGTGGAGATGATTCTGATCATGAGACGCAATACATGGCTCCTGAAGATGCTGACAGGTATGAATGTTTAGTTGCTCAACGTTCCGCTAGTGACTATGTCTGCATACTTTTCTGAAAAATTGAGTGGGCCTAGTCTGAATTATTCTACTTATGATAAAGAATTATATGCTCTTGTTCGGACTTTAGAAACATGGCAACATTATTTATGGCCCAAAGAATTTGTTATACATTCTGATCATGAATCTTTGAAACATATTAAAAGTCAAGCTAAACTGAATCGTAGACATGCTAAATGGGTTGAATTCATTGAGACTTTCCCTTATGTCATTAAACACAAGAAGGGAAAAGAAAATGTTATTGCTGATGCATTGTCTCGTCGCTATACTATGCTTTCACAACTTGACTTCAAAATATTTGGTTTGGAGACCATCAAAGATCAATATGTGCATGATGCTGATTTTAAAGATGTAATGCAGAATTGCAAAGAAGGAAGAATGTGGAACAAGTTTGTCGTTAACGATGGATTTGTGTTTCGTGCTAACAAGCTATGCATTCCAGCTAGCTCCGTTCGTCTTTTGTTGTTGCAGGAGGCGCATGGAGGAGGATTGATGGGACACTTTGGCGTGAAGAATACGGAGGACGTACTTGCTACACATTTCTTTTGGCCAAAGATGAGACGGGATGTTGAGCGTTTTATTGCTCGCTGCACTACATGTCAAAAAGCTAAGTCACGACTCAATCCTCATGGTTTATATATGCCTTTGCCTGTACCTAGTGTTCCTTGGGAGGATATATCTATGGACTTTGTTTTAGGTTTACCTCGAACAAAGAAGGGGAGGGATAGCATATTTGTTGTCGTGGATAGATTCTCGAAAATGGCACACTTTATACCATGTCATAAAAGCGATGATGCTGTTAATGTTGCTGATTTGTTCTTTCGTGAAATTATTCGCTTGCATGGTGTGCCAAATACTATTGTTTCAGATCGTGATACTAAATTTCTTAGCCACTTTTGGAGATGTTTATGGGCTAAGTTGGGGACTAAACTGCTTTTTAGTACTACTTGTTACCCCCAAACTGATGGACAAACTGAAGTAGTCAATAGAACGTTGTCTACTATGCTTAGGGCTGTTTTGAAGAATAATAAGAAAATGTGGGAGGAATGCTTGCCTCATATTGAATTTGCTTATAATCGTTCATTGCATTCTACTACTAAGATGTGCCCTTTTGAAGTTGTGTATGGTTTCCTACCTCGTGCACCTATTGATTTGTTGCCTCTTCCATCTTCGGAGAAGGTTAATTTTGATGCTAAACAACGTGCTGAATTGATTTTAAAAATGCATGAGTTAACTAAGGAAAACATTGAGCGTATGAATGCTAAATATAAACTTGCTGGAGATAAGGGTAGAAAACATGTTGTGTTTGCACCTGGAGATCTTGTTTGGTTACATTTGCGTAAGGATAGATTTCCTGATTTGCGCAAATCAAAGCTCCGTTTAGGCCCAAAATGGGTGCATGAAGCCTTGGACGAAATATACAAGATGCCACTTCATAAATTTCGTCCCGAGGCTATTTTAGGTGCTGCGTCACCTTATTATTGGGCCAGGCCCATGTAATTTCGAAATACATAAGTATAGGCTATTTTTAGAGTCCGTATGTGTGGGGAAACAAGAGATAGGGTTGATTTCGGACTCCTCCACCAAGGGCCACGAAATTCCCCCCTCTTCCTCCATATATACAGCCCTTAGGGCATCGTTTAGACTTTGGGTTTTGTTTAGATTAAAAGTTCGCCATAGCTGCAACTTCGCGTACTTCGTTTGTGTTCAACGACCAGACAAAGGCGTCACAGAACCCCACCTTGATCAATAAAGCTTTCATCTTATATTCGCAATATCCAGATTGCAATCTTAGTTTCTTGCTTGTTCTTCGTTTGCTCGCAGGAAACAGACCCTCGTGGTCAGGTTGATCGTGCTCCGGCGTGGTCAATAACCTCTCGGAGTTGGTTTAGCGATTGCTAAGGCGCGACGTCCTCACACGTTCGTAGTCGGATCGTCAAAGTCGACTTCCACCAAAGCGAAATCCACCATCTCATCGAAAGACGGGACACCTTTGCCTCTATCAACGCACCTCTCCAACAACAACAACAACAACGACTACCTCCACGTCGCGAAGCAGACCTCCGCCGAGCAAGCCGTGTTCCTCTTGCGTTTGGCCAAACTGTTGGTGCTGCTGTTGATACTTCTGTGGCTCCTGCTGCTGATGCGGAGGAGGATGATTATGTGGGAGACTATGAGGATGAGGTTGATCAAAATCAACACTACGTGCAGCCACCTGTACCACCACCAGCAGGTCAACCTCAGGTATATATTCGTAATGGTAGGCCTGCACCACCACCTCAGGTACGAGATGATGTCCATATTCCTAAACTGAAATTGAATATTCCACCATTTGAGGGTAGATATGTTCCTGATATATATCTTACTTGGGAGTTAGAAACTGAACAACGATTTACATGTTTACAATATCCTGAGGAGAGACGAGTTGCTGCTGCTATTTGTGCTTTCACTAGTTTTGCATGTGTATGGTGGTCTGAACATTGTAGATTATATCCTATTCCAACTACTTGGGCTGCTTTGAAAACTGCTATGCGTACGCGTTGGGTTCCACCATATTATCAACGTGAATTGCTTCAAAAATTGCAGCGTTTAAGACAAGGGAAAAATTCTGTAGAAGAATATTATCAGGAATTACAAACTGGCATGATTAGATGTGGTATTGTTGAGGAGAATGAAGCTATGCTTGCACGTTTTCTGGGTGGATTAAATAGAGAGATTCAGACCATTCTAGACTATAAGGAGTATACTAATATCACTCGTTTATTCCATCTTGCTTGTAAAGCTGAACGTGAAGTGCAGGATCGACAAGCATTAGCGCGAACTAACTTTTCTGCAGGCCGACCTTCATCATGGACACCGCGTGCATCTTCTACTTCAACTGCACCAGCACCTCAATCAGGTGCCTCCTACAGCCGTGATACAAGAAAACAGGAACAACCACCATTATCTGCCAAGAGCGCACCTGCCGGGCCTGCACAGAGTTCTTCTTCTTCCAGGGCATCAACAGGGCACACAAGTGATATTATTTGTCGTCGTTGTAAGGGAGGAGGTCATTATGCGAGAGAATGCAAATCTCCGTGTGTGATGATTGCTACCGCGGATGGTGGATATGAGTCCGCTAGTGACTATGATGAGGAGACATTGGCTCTTATTACACGTGAAGAACATGGTGGAGATGATTCTGATCATGAGACGCAATACATGGCTCCTGAAGACGCTGACAGGTATGAATGTTTAGTTGCTCAACGTGTTTTGAGTGTGCAGGTCACACAAGCTGAGCAAAGTCAGAGGCACAATTTGTTCCATACCAAGGGAGTTGTGAAGGAACGTTCTGTGCGCGTCATAATAGACGGAGGGAGCTGCAACAACTTGGCTAGCATGGAGATGGTGGAGAAGCTTTCTCTCACCACAAGACCACATCCACATCCTTACTACATCCAATGGTTCTACAACAGCGGCAAGGTTAAGGTAACACGTACTGTTCGTGTGCATTTTAGTATCTCTACATATGCTGATTATGTTGATTGTGATGTGGTACCTATGCAAGCATGTTCCTTATTACTTGGTAGACCATGGCAATTTGATAAAAATTCTGTACACCATGGTAGAAACAATCAGTATACTCTTGTTCATAAGGATAAAAATATTACTTTGCTTCCTATGACTCCTGATTCCATTTTGAAAGATGATATTAATAGAGCTAATAAAGCAAAACAGGAGAAGAATAAGAGTGAAAATCAGATTGTGGCAAAAGAATTTGAGCAACAAATGAAGCCTAATAATAAACCATCTAGTGTTGCTTCTGAAATTAAATTGAAAAGTGCGTGTTTATTTGCCACCAAATCTGATATTGATGAGCTAGATTTCAGCAAATCTGTTTGCTATGCTTTTGTGTGCAAAGAGGCATTATTTTCATTCGAGGACGTGCCTTCCTCTTTGCCTCCTGCTGTCACTAACATTTTGCAGGAGTTCGCTGACGTCTTTCCACAAGACGTGCCACCGGGATTACCGCCTATTCGAGGGATTGAGCATCAGATTGACTTAATTCCCGGTGCTTCACTTCCAAACCGTGCACCGTACCGTACCAATCCAGAGGAGACGAAGGAGATTATGCGTCAAGTACAAGAGCTTCTCGACAAAGGTTATATACGCGAATCCCTTAGTCCTTGTGCTGTTCCTATTATTCTAGTGCCGAAAAAGGATGGTACATCACGTATGTGTGTTGATTGTAGAGGCATTAATAATATTACTATTCGTTATCGTCATCCTATTCCTAGGCTCGATGATATGCTTGATGAATTGAGTGGCTCTACAACATTCTCCAAAGTTGATTTGCATAGTGGATACCATCAAATTCGTATGAAGTTGGGGGATGAATGGAAAACAGCATTTAAAACTAAGTTTGGATTATATGAGTGGTTAGTCATGCCTTTTGGGTTAACTAATGCACCTAGTACTTTCATGAGATTATGAACGAAGTTTTACGTGCTTTCATTGGACGATTTGTGGTAGTTTACTTTGATGACATATTGATTTATAGCAAATCTTTGGAAGAACATTTGGAACATTTACGTGCTATTTTTATTGCTCTACGTGATGCACGTTTGTTTGGTAACCTTGGGAAGTGCACCTTTTGCACCGACCGAGTATCTTTTCTTGGCTATGTTGTTACTCCACAGGGAATTGAAGTTGATAAAGCCAAGATTGAAGCTATTGAGAGTTGGCCGCAGCCCAAAACGGTCACACAAGTGAGGAGTTTTCTTGGCCTCGCTGGATTCTATAGGCGTTTTGTGAGAGATTTCAGCACCATTGCTGCACCTCTCAATGAGCTTACAAAGAAAGATGTGCCTTTTCTTTGGGGTACCGCACAGGAAGAAGCCTTCACGGTATTGAAAGATAAGTTGACACATGCTCCTTTACTCCAACTTCCTGATTTTAATAAGACTTTTGAGCTTGAATGTGATGCTAGTGGAATTGTATTAGGAGGTGTGTTATTACAAGATGGCAAACCTGTTGCATACTTTTCTGAAAAATTGAGTGGGCCTAGTCTGAATTATTCTACTTATGATAAAGAATTATATGCACTTGTTCGGACTTTAGAAACATGGCAACATTATTTATGGCCCAAAGAATTTGTTATACATTCTGATCATGAATCTTTGAAACATATTAAAAGTCAAGCTAAACTGAATCGTAGACATGCTAAATGGGTTGAATTCATTGAGACTTTCCCTTATGTCATTAAACACAAGAAGGGAAAAGAAAATGTTATTGCTGATGCATTGTCTCGTCGCTATACTATGCTTTCACAACTTGACTTCAAAATATTTGGTTTGGAGACCATCAAAGATCAATATGTGCATGATGCTGATTTTAAAGATGTAATGCAGAATTGCAAAGAAGGAAGAATGTGGAACAAGTTTGTCGTTAACGATGGATTTGTGTTTCGTGCTAACAAGCTATGCATTCCAGCTAGCTCCGTTCGTCTTTTGTTGTTGCAGGAGGCGCATGGAGGAGGATTGATGGGACACTTTGGCGTGAAGAATACGGAGGACGTACTTGCTACACATTTCTTTTGGCCAAAGATGAGACGGGATGTTGAGCGTTTTATTGCTCGCTGCACTACATGTCAAAAAGCTAAGTCACGACTCAATCCTCATGGTTTATATATGCCTTTGCCTGTACCTAGTGTTCCTTGGGAGGATATATCTATGGACTTTGTTTTAGGTTTACCTCGAACAAAGAAGGGGAGGGATAGCATATTTGTTGTCGTGGATAGATTCTCGAAAATGGCACACTTTATACCATGTCATAAAAGCGATGATGCTGTTAATGTTGCTGATTTGTTCTTTCGTGAAATTATTCGCTTGCATGGTGTGCCAAATACTATTGTTTCAGATCGTGATACTAAATTTCTTAGCCACTTTTGGAGATGTTAATGGGCTAAGTTGGGGACTAAACTGCTTTTTAGTACTACTTGTCACCCCCAAACTGATGGACAAACTGAAGTAGTCAATAGAACGTTGTCTACTATGCTTAGGGCTGTTTTGAAGAATAATAAGAAAATGTGGGAGGAATGCTTGCCTCATATTGAATTTGCTTATAATCGTTCATTGCATTCTACTACTAAGATGTGCCATTTTGAAGTTGTGTATGGTTTCCTACCTCGTGCACCTATTGATTTGTTGCCTCTTCCATCTTCGGAGAAGGTTAATTTTGATGCTAAACAACGTGCTGAATTGATTTTAAAAATGCATGAGTTAACTAAGGAAAACATTGAGCGCATGGATGCTAAATATAAACTTGCTGGAGATAAGGGTAGAAAACATGTTGTGTTTGCACCTGGAGATCTTGTTTGGTTACATTTGCGTAAGGATAGATTTCCTGATTTGCGCAAATCAAAGTTAATGCCACATGCTGATGGTCCCTTTAAGGTGTTAGAGAAAATAAATGATAATGCATATAAACTTGAGCTGCCTGCAGATTTTGGGGTTAGTCCCACTTTTAACATTGCAGATTTGAAGCCTTATTTGGGTGAGGAAGATGAACTTCCGTCGAGGATGACTTCATTTCAAGAAGGGGAGGATGATGAGGACATCAATACAATTGTTACACCCACAGCCCCTGCTGCTATACATACTGGACCAATTACTAGAGCTCGTGCACGCCAACTAAATTACCAGGTACTTTCGTTTCTTGGTAATGATTCTAATGTTCATGAGAATATGATGCTGCCTAAATTGGATACATTTGTTTTGCTTACAAATGAAGGGCATAGCTTGGAGAAGGATGAACATTGGAGCAAAAACAAGCATGGAGATGATGGCATGCGCAAGGGGAACAAGAACGGAGTTACAAGTGATGATTTCAGGACTTTGAAGCCACCATAATGGGTGCATGAAGCCTTGGACGAAATATACAAGATGCCACTTCATAAATTTCGTCCCGAGGCTATTTTAGGTGCTGCGTCACCTTATTATTGGGCCAGGCCCATGTAATTTCGAAATACATAAGTATAGGCTATTTTTAGAGTCCGTATGTGTGGGGAAACAAGAGATAGGGTTGATTTCGGACCCCTCCCCCAAGGGCCACGAAATTCCCCCCTCTTCCTCCATATATACAGCCCTTAGGGCATCGTTTAGACTTTGGGTTTTGTTTAGATTAAAAGTTCGCCATAGCTGCAACTTCGCGTACTTCGTTTGTGTTCAACGACCAGACAAAGACGTCACAGAACCCCACCTTGATCAATAAAGCTTTCATCTTATATTCGCAATATCCAGATTGCAATCTCAGTTTCTTGCTTGTTCTTCGTTTGCTCGCAGGAAACAGACCCTCGTGGTCAGGTTGATCGTGCTCCGGCGTGGTCAATAACCTCTCGGAGTTGGTTTAGCGATTGCTAAGGCGCGACGTCCTAGCACGTTCGTAGTCGGATCGTCAAAGTCGACTTCCACCAAAGCGAAATCCATCATCTCATCGAAAGACGGGACACCTCCGCCTCTATCAATTTGGAACATTTACGTGCTGTTTTTATTGCTCTACGTGATGCACGTTTGTTTGGTAACCTTGGGAAGTGCACCTTTTGCACCGACCGAGTATCTTTTCTTGGCTATGTTGTTACTCCACAGGGAATTGAAGTTGACAAAGCCAAGATTGAAGCTATTGAGAGTTGGCCGCAGCCCAAAACGGTCACACAAGTGAGGAGTTTTCTTGGCCTCGCTGGATTCTATAGGCGTTTTGTGAGAGATTTCAGCACCATTGCTGCACCTCTCAACGAGCTTACAAAGAAGGATGTGCCTTTTGTTTGGGGTACCGCACAGGAAGAAGCCTTCACGGTATTGAAAGATAAGTTGACACATACTCCTTTACTCCAACTTCCTGATTTTAATAAGACTTTTGAGCTTGAATGTGATGCTAGTGGAATTGGATTAGGAGGTGTGTTATTACAAGATGGCAAACCTGTTGCATACTTTTCTGAAAAATTGAGTGGGCCTAGTCTGAATTATTCTACTTATGATAAAGAATTATATGCTCTTGTTCGGACTTTAGAAACATGGCAACATTATTTATGGCCCAAAGAATCTGTTATACATTCTGATCATGAATCTTTGAAACATATTAAAAGTCAAGCTAAACTGAATCGTAGACATGCTAAATGGGTTGAATTCATTGAGACTTTCCCTTATGTCATTAAACACAAGAAGGGAAAAGAAAATGTTATTGCTGATGCATTGTCTCGTCGCTATACTATGCTTTCACAACTTGACTTCAAAATATTTGGTTTGGAGACCATCAAAGATCAATATGTGCATGATGCTGATTTTAAAGATGTAATGCAGAATTGTAAAGAAGGAAGAATGTGGAACAAGTTTGTCGTTAACGATGGATTTGTGTTTCGTGCTAACAAGCTATGCATTCCAGCTAGCTCCGTTCGTCTTTTGTTGTTGCAGGAAGCGCATGGAGGAGGATTAATGGGATATTTTGGCGTGAAGAAGACGGAGGACGTACTTGCTACACATTTCTTTTGGCCAAAGATGAGACGGGATGTTGAGCGTTTTATTGCTCGATGCACTACATGTCAAAAAGCTAAGTCACGACTCAATCCTCATGGTTTATATATGCCTTTGCTTGTACCTAGTGTTCCTTGGGAGGATATATCTATGGACTTTGTTTTAGGTTTACCTCGAACAAAGAAGGGGAGGGATAGCATATTTGTTGTCGTGGATAGATTCTCGAAAATGGCACACTTTATACCATGTCATAAAAGCGATGATGATGTTAATGTTGCTGATTTGTTCTTTCGTGAAATTATTCGCTTGCATGGTGTGCCAAATACTATTGTTTCAGATCGTGATACTAAATTTCTTAGCCACTTTTGGAGATGTTTATGGGCTAAGTTGGGGACTAAACTGCTTTTTAGTACTACTTGTCACCCCCAAACTGATGGACAAACTGAAGTAGTCAATAGAACGTTGTCTACTATGCTTAGGGCTGTTTTGAAGAATAATAAGAAAATGTTGGAGGAATGCTTGCCTCATATTGAATTTGCTTATAATCGTTCATTGCATTCTACTACTAAGATGTGCCCTTTTGAAGTTGTGTATGGTTTCCTACCTCGTGCACCTATTGATTTGTTGCCTCTTCCATCTTCGGAGAAGGTTAATTTTGATGCTAAACAATGTGCTGAATTGATTTTAAAAATGCATGAGTTAACTAAGGAAAACATTGAGCGCATGAATGCTAAATATAAACTTGCTGGAGATAAGGGTAGAAAACATGTTGTGTTTGCACCTGGAGATCTTGTTTGGTTACATTTGCGTAAGGATAGATTTCCTGATTTGCGCAAATCAAAGTTAATGCCACGTGCTGATGGTCCCTTTAAGGTGTTAGAGAAAATAAATGATAATGCATATAAACTTGAGCTGCCTGCAGATTTTGGGGTTAGTCCCACTTTTAACATTGCAGATTTGAAGCCTTATTTGGGTGAGGAAGATGAACTTCCGTCGAGGACGACTTCATTTCAAGAAGGGGAGGATGATGAGGACATCAATACAAACGTTACACCCACAGCCCCTGCTGCTATACATACTGGACCAATTACTAGAGCTCGTGCACGCCAACTAAATTAGCAGGTACTTTCGTTTCTTGGTAATGATTCTAATGTTCATGAGAATATGATGCTGCCTAAATTGGATACATTTGTTTTGCTTACAAATGAAGGGCCTAGCTTGGAGAAGGATGAACATTGGAGCAAGAACAAGCATGGAGATGATGGCATGCGCAAGGGGAACAAGAACGGAGTTACAAGTGATGATTTCAGGACTTTGAAGCCACCATAATGGGTGCATGAAGCCTTGGACGAAATATACAAGATGCCACTTCACAAATTTCGTCCCGAGGCTATTTTAGGTGCTGCGTCACCTTATTATTGGGCCAGGCCCATGTAATTTCGAAATACATAAGTATAGGCTATTTTTAGAGTCCGTATGTGTGGGGAAACAAGAGATAGGGTTGATTTCGGACCCCTCCACCAAGGGCCACGAAATTCCCCCCCTCTTCCTCCATATATACAGCCCTTAGGGCATCGTTTAGACTTTGGGGTTTTGTTTAGATTAAAAGTTCGCCATAGCTGCAACTTCGCGTACTTCGTTTGTGTTCAACGACCAGACAAAGGCGTCACAGAACCCCACCTTGATCAATAAAGCTTTCACGCAATATCCAGATTGCAATCTCAGTTTCTTGCTTGTTCTTCGTTTGCTCGCAGGAAACAGACCCTCGTGGTCAGGTTAAATCGTGCTCCGGCGTGGTCAATAACCTCTCGGAGTTGGTTTAGCGATTGCTAAGGCGCAACGTCCTCGCACGTTCGTAGTCGGATCGTCAAAGTCGACTTCCAACAAAGCGATATCCCTCATTCATCCTTATCCCAACAACCTCATTGTTGAGCAATTAAAAAGGAAGCCTCTGGAACAAACTGGCCTGGTGGCCGCTGCCGGCATCGTCCATCTCCATGCCTACGCTCAGTCCGACCACCAATCACCACCACGCCCCACTCCTCTTCACCTTATACCCTATTTATTGAGATATCATTAGTTTTTACACATGGGATTACTCTCGCATGGGTCAATCACAACAAGTGTTTCATAAAAAATGTATCATGATGTTCCGTGCAATGCACGGATATCTTGCTAGTACTCCTATAGAAGACTAAGTTGGCGATGATGGTGTGTCTTCCATCCGTCATTTCTGACCATTAGGTCTACATCTAACGACTATGAGATAAGTAGTTTTCTTTTCTCACCAACATACCATTTCTCTACCAATTTGTAGAAAAACCCATAATTAGTATCTTAAAACCAACCACATCCCTCCCTCACCTCACCAAAACAGCCCAAGGAATATATTCTGATTGAAACATAATATATCTCTAGTGATATATGTATATCAAAATTAGAGTGTTTGTATCAAGTTTGTGAATAAGTATTATTCTAATTATGATCCATTGCAATGCACATGAACATTGCTAGTATTTCCAACCATGCAAAAAAAATCCTAGTATTTACATAGTTTTGAGTTTTCCATCAAGATATTAGTCACTCATGGTTGATATTTACTTTCAATCACGTACACATATGCACTATGTAATTAGCCTTGCTTATTGGCTTCTAGAGCTTAACTTTCACTCCTACTTACAATATCTAGAGTATTTAACAAAAAACTACCACTTTCAACCAGCCCTAGGAAGAAACTATTGTACAAAAAATTTCTTAATCCGTGCCAAAAACTACTACCTAGTGCCGATTAGGCTCGTTTAAACCCGTTTATGATAGGGTTGGCCCACACGTCTGTGCGGACGAGGCAGCTTAAAACAACACGTTTTGTTGGACCGTTGACACAAGAGACCCACATCTGACCTTCTATCTTGTTATTCCCCCTAAAATCATTATTTTTCCTAACATTACTTCAAACAGTACTAATGCGTGTTCATCGGTGGTGCCGGTTATGAGCGAGTTGGCCGCCGCTCCGTCAGACAGACCGGACGCCGCGCTGGCCTCCGCACGGGTTGGCAGGCTGGCCCGAGCGTGACTCACGAGCGAGCAAGCCGCCGCGCTGGCCTTTGCTCGAGCCAGATGGTTGGCCTTAGCGTGGCACGCGCAAGCAAGCCGTCGTGCCGCCGTGCCAATCTAGCTAGGAAACCTTGCAGACAAGCAGCCGAACGGAGCTATCTTGGCTAGCTAGGAGCCATGGGCACCGAACGGAGCTAGCATCCGGGCTGCCGCAAGATGGGCTCCGCACCGCCGGTTTTTTTGACCTTGCCTTCTGCTGGCGGCGGTAGTTGCGTCCCATGGTCGAGGATGACTAGGTGGACGGGCCGGAGGTAGGAGATCACTCGGGGATTTTTGTGTAGACTGACATGTAGGTCCCACAAGTCATAACGCCTAACTTGTCGGTCAAATAGAAGGCGTTGACTTAAGGGGTGACATGGGTTGAAACGTGCCTATAACGGCACTTTGTAGAGTAGTCGTTTCTTGGTAGTGCTAGTTGGTAAGGGCATGTACAATGGTTGATAAGGTAGTCTTATCTTAAGTCTGCCACGTATGCAAGTGGTAGTAGTTTCTTGGCATTATTAGTGGTTTCTTGGCATTATTAGTGGTTTCTTGTAAGGAACAATGTACTACTAGCGACAAAAGGCGATTCTAGGTTGCGTTGTACGCCAACGAGTACTAATAGTGGTGACGGGAGTGTATACCTCGTTTTGTGGGTTTGATCCCGGCCAAACGCACAGCGGCCTTTTTTAAATAGTAACTTTGGTGCGAGCCAATAGTGTACACGGGTAGTTTGAATTTTGAAGTCGAACAGACGTGCGGCACCACAATCTGGGTGCACTGGATAGCATAGCCATGTGAACAGGTTTTCCTTCCCATCATCTTGTGGCTCGCGTGCTCGCCCTAGGTGCACCTCGTTTACAGCTTCCTCGTCAGCTAGTAGCATATCTAAACTAGTGCCTCCCAATTAAGCCCGAGGAGCCCGAAAAGCCTGGCGCAGCATTGGGAACTGTGCAATATGGCTCTGTATGTAAAGTGTTACTAGTACTCTACTACTCTGTAGCTTGTGGCGTTGCACGCATCGAGTTCACTTCATTATCGGCTATATAAAAAAATTCCTCCTGGCGTGATTTTTTTTTGAAACGGAGGCAAGAGCTTTGCCTCATCTCATTCATAAAGAAGGAACTACTAACAAAGTTCGACGAGATCCATTACACCTCCACAAATGGAAGCGAAAAGCCTAGTCTCGCTGTATCAAATAACTCAAATGTTCTGCCCCCGCAGTAACCGCTGCTGATAAACAGGCTGCTAGTGTGTGCGTGAGACGAGCAGCTGAGTAGGCCAGCTACGCGTGTGAGTTGGGCACCGAGAGAACCAACTACGCAGGTGTACTTTCCCTGCATTGATATTACAGCGATGGTTCTAGAGAACAGTAGTACCCTCCACTTCCAACTGTAGCTCCATGGCCCTGAGATTCAAGAGTTCAAAACTGGTGCACTATACTAGAAGTACAGTACATCGCACTACTAGTTGAGAAAGTTGTACTAGTACTGCTACAGTACGAGTACATAGTAAATAATAGCCTCACCCCTTCTCTAAGGAACGATCGAGGAGCTACAGTTGGAAGGGACGAGGCCCTGCGGTTACTATGCTCTTATCTCCTCCTCACCGGTTCCCCTTCCCCCGAAGAGAAGGCAGTTAGTCGCTGCTCCCATGGATTTGCCAGGCGGTTCTCCTCCTTGTTGGGGATGGGAGACCTTGGACAGGGATCCTCTGGGAGAAATCACACGCCTCTCCGACGTCCTCACTGCCCCAAGACTCGGTGCTTCCTGCACCGACTTTTTCAAGACGGTGCTTAAACAGGCTTGGGAAAAGGCCATGCTTGTTGGTCTTCCATGCGTCCTCGAGGAGAAGGTTCTTCTATGGGAAAATCCTTCGAACTGTTCACCGCTCCCTGGTCATGGTTGCACGTTGACTCCGCTAGAGTTGCCGATGTTGAGAGGTAGTCAGATTTTGTCTGATGAGCAGGTCAGTCATGGAGTTTGATCATGTAGTACTTAGTTATTCCATTTCCATCCCATAATTTCTCCGCTGCCCACCGTCTTATATATAGGTCTAGGTCGGTGCCAACAAAGATTGTCTTGCATACCTCCGGCCGGATACCACCATCATTTTGCACAACATCCACAATAGTGTGGCCGTTCCTGTAGACCCCTTCTCCACCACTGGGATCGGCCTTCCGGACTGGCTGGGCTTGAAAACGTATGATGATGCCCACATGAGATTGAATAATATAGCAATTGCGGACCCACCGACAAAGCGACGCGGCTACGACGATTACTACCTCATCGTGGTGTTCGACATAAGGATTGCCATCAATGCAAGAGGCAGTAACGGCAGAGGCTGGCGCATGTTGGCCGAGGCAGATTTGTACCCCTACAAGTTCGAAGACGCCATGTGCCATCTAGGCCGCATCTTCGCGGTGAAAAGCCAGGGGACTTGTTTCATCTGGTTGCCATCCTACGGTACGGGAGATTACAAACAGAATGCACAAACCATCATTTGCGTCCCTAACGGTACTCCATTATTTTGCAGGGACCAGTCATCCCCTGATCAAAATAGGATCGCCGATCCTGGATGTGCATTTGCATCTGCGATTTGGTCTAACCTGGAACCCTGTAGCTGACTTTGGCATATTGGGATCAACTATCTTAGCAGGCGTTACCCATGGTACCACTAATGTGCAACATGGTCACACAATCTACCACGATCGGATTGTCATCATCTACCCAGGTATTCCATTTAGTATTATATTTTTTAAACCTCTCACCTTCTCTTTCATTGTTGTACTACTTACTAGTACAAGTAGGAGTAGTTTTTACCTTGGAGGATGCGTATAGCTAGCTAAGCCCTTGAAGACTTGAACCCACTAGTTGCCACCTTTTTTGTTTTTCCATGTCTTACTATCTCATCGATGTAGCCAAGAGTAGCTATATATAATAAGCCGGTTATTTTACTTCCTCTCTACCGGAGTAGTACTATTTCCTGCACAGTATTACTGACCGCCATATTTGAGCACAACATTATTATGCATGGACCTTGACTATGTACGTCACCATGTGTCCAAATCTGAGATGCCGTGTGTACCAGATGAACGGCACCAAGTTCGACCCCCATGATGCTACGTGGGTGCCAAGGAACACTCTTGGAGAGTACTCGCTTTTCATTGGGGACAGCTACCCCATTGTGAAGCAGATGCCACCTTCCATGCACGACACCGAAGGCCTGCCATTCATGAAGCATGGTTGTGTCTTCAGTGCGCACCACCGGATGAACGACATGCTGGGACACGCTATCCCTAATTTATTCCGCTTTAGCTTGGGTGAGTCTCCATCGTGTGGAACCGGACTAGAAAGCTGCAACAATGATTCCCGTTGCCCACCGCTATGGATCGTGCCATCCATGAAGAACACCTGGGACTAGAACTTGGAGGAGGGCATGTAGCCCATCTATAACGTGTAAGTGGAGTATGGTAAATTGTGAACGGTAGCGCTGTGAATATATGTAGACTAGTCGTGCACAAATTTATCACATGAATTTGAGATGAACTTGTGTGGCATATTGGCATTTGTCCTTTAGAATTTATTACTAGTAAATGTGTTATGTGTATGTGCAACTTGTGTGGTTGTTGCACGGGCTCCAACACGCTCTTTGAGAAAAAAAGGTGGCACAACTTTGGATATAGGTGATGTGGCGACATCATACAGTAGCATCATTCGCTATAGTTGTAGTATACTCCTACTAGGATGACAACTCCTATCAAACCTTACGCTTGGCTCTTTGCCTCTTCGGGAGGTTCAACAATTCGTACTCGTGTGAACCTTGCACTTGGCTCTTCGCCTTTTCGATAGGTCCAACAATGATGATACTACAGTATAATATGCTTCTGGCAATCTGACACCGATTGAACTGCTGCAGGTCCACCGCGAGGCGAGGGCGAGGGAGGGACAGGGAGAGGGCACTGTAGTCAAAACCCTCTTCTCGTCCTGCGAGCCACCGCGTGCGTGGGTGAGGGAGAGGCATAGTAAGCAAGCTTCTCCTCGTTTGGCAAGTTGACGGGACACATCAAAGCAGTACTAGTACTAGTCCATAGTGTGTCCGTTCCGGTTAATATGGCTTAACTTGAAACAAGAAAAATACACTGGCGGTCAATGTATGTAACAATACGCTCTTTACGGTCACTATTTATAGTTATGCTGTGATTATACGATCACTAGCTCACCGTAGAGCACTGTATTGCACCCTACTGACCGGCCACATAGTCGACGTGGCACTTTGTTGACTGGTTAAATTGTCACCTAGTTTCTGGGTCCCACCTGTCAGTTGGCAGAGCAAAGAAATCAGTTAAACAAAACTTTACGCAGGCGCGACAGGAGTCCAACCCTAGCGCGCGAACCACCCTGGCTGTGTATGTGAGTGCGTGCATGTGTACTACCTCGGTCTTCCAACAAAGAGTGTACATCGACTATAAAACAAAGAGTGTACATCTACACTTCCAATGCATTTAGCCTTTAATCAAAAACGATATTGATTGACTAATGCACCAACTTGTGCTCTAGGTATAGGCTACATGTATATCCTTAATTACAGCATGCAACAACCTTCATTTAATCTTCTTCTCTCAATGGTCGCATGCACACATAAGTCTGCTACTTTTGGGCGCTAATTATGCCCTGGTCAATGTGTAAATCTCTAAATGTACAGTCTTTCACTAACGTAGGGAGTAGGTTGAGCACTTGAGCATGAGTGTGTGTGTGTTGCGTCGTGTGTTGTGTGCCGTATGGGTGCGTGAGTGTTGCGTGCGTCCATGTGTACGTGTGAGTGTTGCATGTTGCATGCATGCATGCATGCATGAGGCTTTTACTCCCTCCCATTGACATGTTATATTTCAAGCTTCCTCTATTCCCTCCATATGGTGATACTCCCTTTGTTGCCAAATATGGAGTAAAATCCTCCCTCTATTCCCAAGTATGGAGTATTTGTCTTTCTAGAGATTTCAACAAGTGACTACGTACGGAGCAAAATGAGTGAAGTGAGCGTAGAGGCATAGGGATACTATGATAGGAAGTCTCCACGATCCATTATTCCCCATCTCGGTCAGAGAGAACTATTCAACTAGTCTTCGCACTGAAGTGATAATACACACTGCAGCAGATGGGACACTTAATTAATAAGCTGAACCAACGTGTTGGTGTTACTAAATCAGCCTTACCCAGTACTGCCATCATGTTTGCCAGTAGAGCACGCTTCCACAAATACGCCTAGGCACCTCTCTCCTCCATTAACTGACATATGGGCCCTCTTGAGGTAGACCCGCATGTCATCGGTGTAACTATTTACACACTGAAGGACGGTATATCCTGGTAGTAGTACTACTAGAATTGAGATTTAATGCACTTTCTTCGCCGTCTTTCACTCTTCTTCCTCCTCTCTTCTTCTTCCTCCTCTCTTCCCCATTATCGGCC
>NC_041385.1:350846674-350908791 GCF_002162155.2 Triticum dicoccoides | reverse complement strand
CACATCCCCCCGCTCACTGCTATCCACTTCCCCGGTGGCTCGCAGGCACCGAAAACCCCAATGGCAGAACCGACTGACACGCGGAGCCATGATTGGAATTCCCTCCCCAATGTTCTCTTGGAGCAGATCTATAATCATATGGACCTACTCAGCACCGTCCGTCTGGCCACATGCTCGGTGTCTTTGTACCTTCTACTCGTCTGCAACTGACCGACTCTTTTGAAGACATCCTGCTTGCTGATGCCCGATCCTCGCAGGTGGCCCAGACACCGACTTGACAATCCTACAGAGGTTGCCGTGGTGCCCGTCGACATGCTACCACTACCCGTCCACCTGTCCTTCATGTGCGGCCACTACTGGGCGGGCATGAAGGCGAACTGGATCGTCCTCATCCACCAATCCGGTAGTCCGTGGCATCTCGTGGATGTCTACACCCAGAGAGATATCACCCTTGCATCGTTGGATACCTCCGCCATCGAGCCTCGTGGCCCGCCGGACACTCCTTCCTACTACGCACGACACGTGTCAAGCTTTTGGCTCGACCTCTGTTGGCTGAAAGTTGTAATCTGTGAAGTGCCCACACCATCAAAAGACTACATGGATTACAATCTCATTGCCTTGTTCAACATGGGATTAGTCTATCTGGAATCCGGTCGCCATACATGGTTATGGCTCATCGTCAGTCCTGTCAAGGCAACATTTCTGTCTAATGCTATAGTGCATGATGGCATTGTTTACGCGGTCGACACACAGATTGGCTGCCTATACTGGTGGAATCTATCGTCGTGTAATTGTTCTATCTCATCTCATCTTTACCTTATGAATACGACTGCCTGTTCATTGTTACAAATTTAGAATAGATAGTATGTCTATAACCACATCATTGCTATATGTTCCTCTCATTTCCTAGATTTTTATGATCACACATATTATTGTTAGAGTTGATATGAGAACAATTGGCATCTAATGATTGTTAGAATAGATATTATGAGCATAACCTCATGATTTCTATATGTTACTCTCATTTCCAAGATTTTTATAACAACGCCTGTTATTGCTTAGAGTTGATATGAGAACAGTAGTAAGTGCTACGGTAGAATATGAGTAGGCCCTGTCATAGCTGTCTTCCTCTCATTGTTACATGATGTTTGAACCATGACATATTTCTAGAATATGAAAGCCATTGGCTTATTTTTTAATTTGGGGTATGATTATGACCACGGCATTGCAATTCTCTGTCTATGATATGTGTCACTATTATAATAATCTTAATTCCACACACACTCTAAGCATGATTGTTTATTTTTGTCCATTTGGTCTCCAGTTTGAATTGTTGCAGCAGACGCAAATGCGCTGGCCTTCATGATTCCAGGACCTGGAATCATACCAGCCGATGGGTGGTGGTTTATCGCTCGTTCAGCTGACGGCGGTCATTTGATGCTCATTCGCACATACCAGATTGACCAACCATTACATCAAACCACATGCAGCGCAATGCCTGGGGCATTGGTGACATTGATGGATATGGCTGCTTCGTGTTTGAGAAAGATCCTAGCTCTGTTGGGCCAGGCGTATTCAACTGGAGGCGGATTTACAGCCTCGGCAACTACTCCATGTTCCTCGGGATAAATTTTCCGATCATCCAACCAATCATCGATCATATCACCAGCGATGATTACCGTGCTATGCAACTTCCATTCGCCACGGGGGACTGTGTTTACACATCATACCATGGGTTTCATGAATCACCATATCCAGAGATTCGTCGACACAGATTGTTGCCAGATAATCTTTAGTGTGTGAAAGGCATCAAGCTTCCATGTGATGGATGGCTTTTGCAAACCCGACATGCGGCGATGTGGTTCATGACAACAACAAATATGCACAACTTGATTCGTACTGATATCTGGACTGAGCCATGTATTCGACTGCTGCAGGACAATCCTCTTTTGTTGGATATTATGTATTGTTGTTAGTTTGAAGCACTCCTCTGGTTTGAAGGATAGATACCTTTCTCGGATTGTCGGTGTACTAAAGTAGGGGCACTCTTTTGTACCCCTTACTTGTGTACGGGCAGTCAGAGCCGCACCCCCGACCACGCTTAGCAGGGCAGAGGGAGGAGTCAAAGCCGCAAGACAGTCAAAGCAGTGCCAAGACAGAGACACGAAGAGCAAGAGGGCGAGGTTGGTTCCCCCGGCAAGACCCTTGCCGAGGCGTCCTCCACGGCCCCGGCAAGGACCTTGCCGGGGTAGCTTGCCTGATGCCAGCGGAGCGCGCCACCCTCGAGCCCAAGGTTTCCGACAACCACATCGGAACCAAGGCTTGGGAGGCACCTCCACAATGGCATGCAGATCTTTGTGAAGACAAGAAGCACACAGAGTTGGATAAGGATTAGAAGACAATGAGCCTTGCGAAAACCATTGTCGAGCGCATCCATGAGACCTTCGGCAAGATCCTTGCCGGGGACGACCACGACGCCACGACAAGACCCTTGCCGGGGCCCCGGCAAGGCCCTTGCCGAGGACATCCGCGGAGCCACAGCCAAGCCTACACTCGCCAAGGTTCCACCGCCACTCCCATGCAGCTGCTAGCCCACGAATCTAGGCAGGCACCTGTGTGTCGACGTGAGGCTTCCAAGCCAACTCAGCGAGCGCCTACGTGGTGGCATGCAAATCTTCGTGAAGTCCCTACCACCGCGCCACCTCAGCAGCTTGCCAGCCTACATGGCACCATGCGCATCGCTGGCCTGGACGCATGTCGAAGTAGGGCGAGGCGGCGGTAAAGCGAGGGGACACCTCAGAGGCGCATTTAATGCGTCTTCTCCCGTAATGGCTAAGCAATAAGCTTAGCCACTAAACACCGATGCCACCTCCTGTGTACCACTATGGCAATCCCCTTGACTATAAATGGAGGCCCGACGCATCAAGGAGGGGGGATTCGGCCCCTTGGACAAGTTACACTCATGGTAGCTAGCTCAAGAACTCCAAGAACACTCAAATGGACACGAAAGCAGGACTAGGGTATTACGCATCCTCGCGGCCCGAACCTGGGTAAATGACCCGCGTGCTTGTGCTGATTGCTGATCCCGCTCTTCTCACGACCCCGCGCCCCGCAACCGTAGTAGGGATTCCCGTGATCCCATAGGTGTCATTTCCACCGACATCTTTGGCGCGCCAGGTAGGGGCGGAATGTTGTGAGAATCTAGTTTGGTCGTCAGCCCAGCAGTTCTCTGTCGCCATGGCTTCCAAGTTCTCTGTCGCCATGGCTTCCAAGGAAGAAGGCGACCAAGCGAGCAGCACTGTCAGCAGATGCAGCAAGCGTTCGCGCGGCGACAAGAAAGCTAAGTCATGCAAAAACTCCGAGTAATTCCTTTTTATAAGGTTATCCTCCACGGAGATCTTTCCTTTGTATGAGAAACCTGCACGCAGTGGGGCCCTTCCATTATTGGTGACACCCTTGATCTATTTCGAGTCCGCTCAACAGATCGAGCGGTTCCGTCGAGAACGGCAGGGTGGCCTTCCGTTATTGGCAATGGTCTCGCTCTGTCTCGAGTCCGCTCGGCAGTTCGAGCGGCCGCGCTGAGAACGGTGCGATGGTTCGCACGGCAGCAAGCACACCCTGTCGGTCGCTAAAGGATAGGTTATGTCCTTCAAACCGCTGCGGTTTGGGTTTACGTGCCGGCAAGCCTGCCCTATTGGCGTAGGGTAGACATACAAGGAGAGGTTGAACAGGTAAATAACATGTATCATTTCAAAAGTACTGCAGGGTTATATTACATCAATTGTTGTTGCGGTTCTAACTAAAGATATGAATTCTCTTGGTCGTGAACCTGCAGCGGCAACAAGAAACGGGGTGCCTCATCCCGGCACTGGCCCTGTACCCTCTGAATTCAGCCAACGCGGCTGATGATGGGCTCGATACATTCCTCGAGCACCATGAGGTCTGCATCACTCGGCAAGCTATCCAGCGTGGCGTCGAAGTCAAGGTTGGGATTCCAGTCTGCATCACTCACCTTGGTCATGGCGCCCCGACAAAGTATTTGGGCCTCGCTGGCTAGGGAGCTCACCCAGTTGGAGTTGAATCATTCCAAGGCTCCAAGAACGCCCTCAAAGAACAGGGTCAGCTTGGCGTTGGGGCTCACATTCGCCTCCGGGGCGTACCTCACGTCCGGCATCCCCATGTCGGCCAGTTGCTTGGTGATCCTGTTGGCGACGTTGGCTAGGCGGCTGATCCAGAGGTTCTCGCCCTTCATGAAATCCTCGTGGTTGGCGGCGTCGTTCTTCCACAGCTGCCTCTCCTCCGCCAGGCTCTTGGTCAGGGTTCCCTCCCGGGTCCTGACCTCCGACAGCATCCCCTCAAGGCCCTCCAGCTTCAGCTTTAGGTCCTTGATGGAGTCGTTGGCGCAGGAGAGTTGCTCGGCCTTGGCAAGGACGTCGGCTTGCGTCACAGTCAGGGCGCAGTCAACCATGTCCTTCTCCTTTGCCAGCTCCTCGGTCTCGTTCTTCAGGCCATCCCGCTTCACCTCTAGCTCCTTCACCTTGTCGCCGTGGGCCAGAGCTTTGGCATCAAGCGCTTCCTTGTGCTTCTGCTCCAGCTCCCAGGTCTGTGCCGTGGCAAGCTTCTCGACCTTCTCGTCCTTGCCACGGAGTGTGGTGGCAAGCGCCGCCTCACGGGCGACGAGTCCTCCTCCTGAGAGTCCAGCTTGGCCTGGCACTGTGACCGAGCGGCCTCGGGCTTGGAGGCCTCTTCCCTCGCTGCCTCCTGGGCTTTCTCGATGTCGGCCTGCTTCAGGAGAAGCTCCAGCTCACGCTCCGTCAGCTGGCCTTGGGCAGCCTTCAGCTCCTCGTGGGCCTGGCGGAACTAGGCCTGTGCCTTGGCGACATGCTCCCTGAGGCCTGCCTCCACCTTGCCCGCCATCACCTCCCTGGACTTCGCCTTGTCCAGGCGGGCGCGATGGACCTGCAGCTTCCAGAAGCTGGCGCCCATGGCCCAAACAAGCTGCTCCTCCTGGGTGCCACCGCCACTGGCGCTCGGTTCCTCGACGACCTGTAGCCCGATGGCGGCGAGCACTTCGTCATCGAACACCTCCCCCTCGGCCGGCGCCCTGGTGCTCGCCGTCCCTGGGAGGTGGACGAACAAGTCGTCGCCCACCTTTAGATACTTGCCTGAGCCAGAGGTAGCGGACGAGGAGGATTGGTCATCAACCACCTCCTCCCCGGCAGCGCCCTTGTCAGCCTCCTCGGCGGTAACCTCGCCGGTCTCTCAGGCAAGCCCCTTGGCGGCATCCTCGGCCATGGTCTTGGCGGCTTCCTCGGTGGCGATCTTGTCGGCCTCAACCTCGGCGTCCTTGGCGACCTCCGTGATCACGGTGTTGATGACCCCTTGTTCCGCCAAGGGAGGATCTAGATGCCAAAAGGGAGGATGAGGCGAGGCCAAGATCAAGGTTCAAAAAAACAAGAAGAGTAAGGGAAATCATACGACTCACCTGTGCCGGGCTTAGAAGAAGTGGCTCTCTCCCCGCCAACATCTGTTGCCGGGACGGGGCCACCAGTGCCCAAGTCTACCTCCTCCTCCTCCATGCGCATGAGCTCAGTGTCTGGCGCCCTTGCCAGAGACACCCCTCGGTGCGGTGTGGTCGATGGGGGCGGCGTGGTGGGGGCGGCCCTTGGTGGCTCCTCCTACTGCTGCCCTCCTCCTGCAGCCATGGAAAGGTCAGTACCAAAAACTCACACCCCGATGCACGTTGATGGGGAGTAAGTGGTGAACACACGCTGGGGGCTGAGCCGGGGGCTGTGCCGCGGGCTGCTGTCCGGACCGCTCACCACCACCAACGGCGCCTTTGAGGTACCCACTGGGGGCTGGCTCCCCGTCAAGGCCTTGGCCTTCTTCACCGCCCGTAGGGCCAGCGTCTCCATTTCCCCGCGAAGACAAAAATGAATCAAGGAAGGCGGCACAATTGGGGAGGATGGGAACGACGAGGGGCGAAATGCTTACTCGTCCTCCACCTCCTCTTCTGCTGCCTTCCTCTTCCTCCTCGGGCCGAGGGACGAAAAGTCGAGGGTGACCTTCGTGCCGGCGTTTGCAGGAGGAGGGGGAGGCGATGGAGTCCGGTAGCATTTGGATGAAGAAGAGGTGGTCGTCTTCTTCTTTGCCACCACGGCCTTCTTCTTCGCCACTGCGGCCCTTGTCAGGCGCACAACTTCCACCTGAACCCCTTACCGCAGCTCGGCCCTGCCGCGTCGGACCGGCTTGCCAGAGCTGGCCCAGCGCAGGGTGTGTCCTTTCTTCATGGCCGAGGGGTCGCTGGCCTTGGCATCCTGATCCAACTATTCCTCGACCACGTCCTCGACAAGGGGGGCCTCGGTGCTGACGCCGCCCGCCTCCCTAGCGGACTTCGCCCACTGGGTGAGCTCCTTCTCTTCTGCGGCCACAGTGGCCTCGTTCTCCACACCGCCAGCGTCGCCGCCCGCCCTGGCAAGCTCCGCCTCTGCCACTCTGGCAGCGATGTAGTTCAGCTCCTCCTGGGTGGTGTCCTGGATGAGCAACGGCTCGTTATCATCGAGAACTTCGACCAAGTTGTCGAAGAACTCCTGCACCTCGCATGCCGGGTGCTCGACCCAAGCTGGGTCAAGACCGTGCGCATTGAAGACCGGCATCATGGCAAGGATGTCGGCCTGCCGGGAGTTGTTGCTCAGCGGGACCACTCCCGGCGCAGCCCGAACAAGGGCCCCTTGATGGCCTTGCTGGACTTCATGGCCTTGCCTGTCCTCTCCACCCTGCCGTCGGCGAACATGTCGAGCTGGAATAGCCTCCGGCAATACCAGGAGTACCCCATCACCATGAGGTTGTGCTTTAGGCCGGTGCGGAGCCTCATGATGTTGGCCGCGTTCCTGAAATCCCAGGCCAGCCTCCCCTTTTTGTGCAGCGGAGCGATACGGCAGCGGATGAAATCTGCCCCGATCATCTCGAGGGTGAGCCCGGCCTCAGGGAGGCGACGAATCCTAGTGGTGGCGATCGAAAACTTCTTGTTATCGGCGTCGAGGTTGCTCCAGTCCGCGCCATGGGTCGGTGGCTCCCGATGAACACCCCGACAGAACTCCGGTGGGTTCTCCTCCATGATCCAGCACCATCAGCCTCGCCACTCCTCCCACCTCTCCTTCACGGCACCCTCTGGGTATGCGCTTTTCCCCTGGGCCCTCGGGATCCAGGCGACACTCCCAGTAAGGGCGCCCCCGGGTTGGACGCGGGGGGAGAAGTAGTGGCGGAAAAGCGCCGTGCTGGGAAACACCCCGGTGAAGCCCTCACAGAGGTGAGCAAAGCACACCAAGGACGCCACGGCATTCGGCGTGAGATCCAACAGATGGAAGGCAAAAGTGTGCATGACATTGTTGAAGAAATAAGAGAAAGGGGGCAGAGCCCGTAGAAGAAGAAGTCACGAAGAATGGATACCGTTTTGGGCCGCCCTTGTTGCAATCAGTGGGGATGACGCACGTGGCAGGATGCCCCATCGTCTCTGCCCCCCACAAAGGCCTAAAGCAGTCCTTGAGGTTGAAAACATCGATTAACGACGGGATGAAGTAGGCGAACTGCGCCCGCCGCGCCATCGCCTCGCTCTCCGGCATCTCCTTCCCCTTTGTGTCCTTGGCTGTGCCCTTGCCCTAGCCAGATTTAGGCGCCATGGCGACTGGGAAGAGGGCGAGGGGTCGAAAGCAGTGGGGGGCGCAGCAGGAGCGAAAGCTCGAGGAGGAAGAAGATCGAGACGGTGATGCCGAGATTGGGGAAAGCGTAGAGGGTAAATGAGTTGCGCACCCACGGTTATTCCTTTTTATGGGGAAGGTGCGGGCCGCCTCTTTACCATTTATTACAACGTGACGCATGCCTGCAGCAATCGCCCCACGCATGCCCCCCACGTCACACTCGACCCCCACGTCACACATTCAACGCGGGTCGTGGGGAAGCACAGTGGACGAAAAAAGTTACTGCGGTAAAAACCGCCCCGCCTGCCCGCGCACCGTTTTTGGGCCTAGCCCAACAACGCGTTGTGCTTATCTGTGGCCCAGGCCCGGGGGCTCCTGTCGGTGTATGAAAATAGGGGCACTCCTTTGTACCCCTTACTTGTGCACGGGCAGTCATAGCCGCGCCCATGGCCACGCTTAGCAGGGCAGAGGGATGAGTCAAAGATGCAAGACAGTCAAAGCAGCGCCAAGTCAGAGACACGAAGAGCAAGAGGGTGAGGTGGGTTCCCCCGGCAAGACCCTTGTCGGGGCGGCCTCCACGGCCCTGGCAAGGACCTTGCCGAGGCAGCTTGCCCGATGCCAACGAAGCGCGGCACCCTCGAGCCCAAGGTTTCCGACAACCACATTGGAACCAAGGCTCGGGAGGCACCTCCATGAAGGCATGCAGATCTTTGTGAAGACAAGAAGCACACAGAGTTGGATGAGGATTAGAAGACGACGAGCCTCGGTAAAACCCTTATCGAGGGCATCCAGGAGACCTCCGGCACCGGGGACGACCAGGACGCCACAACAAGACCCTTGCTGGGGCCCGGGCAAGGCCCTTGCCGAGGACATTTGTGGAGCCACAGCCAGGCCCACACCCGCCAAGGTTCCACCGACACTCCCATGGGGCCGCCAGCCCACCAACTAGGCAGGCACTTGCGTGTCAACGTGAGGCTTCCAAGCCAACTCAGCGAGTGCCTATGTGGTGGCATGCAAATCTTCGTGAAGGCCCTACCACCGCGCCACCTTAGCAGCTTGCCAGCCTACATGGCACCATGCGCACCGCTGGCCTGGACGCGTGTCGAAGCAGGGCGAGGCGGTGGTAAAGCGAGGGGACACCTCAGAGGCGCATTTAATGCATCTTGTCCCGTAATGGCTAAGCGATAAGCTTAGCCACTGAACACCGATGCCACCTCCTGTGTGCCACTGTGGCGATCCCCTTGACTATAAAAGGAGGTCCGAGGCATCCAGGAGGGGGGATTCGGACCCTTGGACAAGTTACACTCATGGTGGCCAGCTCAAGAACTCCAACAAAACTCAAATAGACACGAAAGCAGGACTAAGGTATTACGCATCCTCGCGGCCCGAACCTGGGTAAACGACCCGTGTGCTTGTGCTGATTGCTGATCCCGCTCATCTCATGACCCCGCGCCCTGAAACCGTAGTAGGGATTCCCGTGATCCCATAGGTGTCGTTTCCACCGACAGGGATCAAGTGCATCCTAACTCAGCTGCGTAGGATCTACTGATAATGATGATGGAGATGTTGTGCAGAAGCCATGTGGCCTCCGCGCCTCTCCTTCCCCACCCCACATCACCGCCATGCCCCAAGCCATGTCTCCTCTCCATACAGCCTCCGCGCCTCTCCTTCCCCACCCCACATTGCCGCCATGCCCCAAGCCACGCCCGACGGCTGCCGTGCATCCCCTCCCCCACCACATCATGTCGTCACCCCCACACCACACCTCGGCCGCCACATCATGGCCCGTGCCGCCAGCCTCCCTCGCAGCCACCACTGCACCTCCACCCTCCCCTGTAGCACCACCGCACCCCTCGCAGCGTCGGATCCGGCGGGATCCGCCCCGCCCCGCGCTCATCTCGGTGGACAGCAGCGCATCTCGGTGGAGTTCATCGGTGGAGGGCAAAGGCCCATGGTGGTCTCGAGCCTCCACTAGTCCCCACGATGGAGGGCCGTCGCGGCAGCTCATCTCCTGGGCACCCTTCTCCTACCCCCATGACGGCGATGACGACCTCTCCAGCTCGGACTCCTCCATCTCCTTCAACACCTCCTACCCCTACCCCTACCCCTACGGCAAGTCACCTGGCCCACCAAGCCTACCTCTTGTGGAGGCGCCCCGGGAAATCATCGGATCCTGGCGAGATCCAGCCATGGACTTCTTCTCGGGTGTGCAGTTTGGCCCCCGGTGGTGATGTAGTGCAGCTCAGGATCCGTCGGAGATCCATGGCGTCGCTCCGAGCACAGCTGAAGACCACCATGGAGGTTGGGGTAGCCACGGCCGTCACCCCACTGGATCCGGTCGGAGTGCACTTCAGTTGACGCCGCAGCTCTCTCTCATCACCCATGCAGTTTGCTGGCGACGCCCCCTCCACAACTCACGGTGTCCAAGCTAGGTCCACTAGCCGACGCCTCTCGCTCGCCTCTGCATCTTCATTCATGCGAGGGATCCTCCTTGATCCGTGTCCGCGCCTCCATGGTTGTGCGTGTGCTTGCAGTACACTAACATGAGGAGGGCAACGACACGCATAGGTGAAATGCAGTATGCCACCACACCGATTACTTGTAGTTTTCTCTCTGTATTAATCCCTAAACTAACATGCTTGAAGTTCAGTCCCTATTTTTTTGTGATTCAGCTTTGTTGTGGTTTTGGCAGGAGAGCATAAACACAGGGAAAAGGAGAAGGAAGAACTTCGTCAGTTTAGTTCTTTGCCCAGTGTAGTTTAGTTTTGTTGTTCGTTGATTTAGCTGGAGATTGTAAGCAGTTCTCTGCCCAGTGTCGTTCTGTTGGCTCATATATTTTGTTATGCACTTGATGGCGCGTGGTTGTTTTTATTTTTGATATTTTTTCCACTAAGAAAGGGACTCCAATACATCACCCCTTGCGTGTGGTTAGATTTTTCATTGCGGAGTAAACTACTCGCTGCGCTGGAGGTTCCCACCACCTGATTGCTTTTTGTTTTTGTTTTTTGTGAGGGTTTTTCTGTACAAGGCAATTCCAGCTCCTGGATGTTTAACTGAGGGAAACTGCAGTGCGGCTACCGTAGTATTTTTGTTTGTTTGTTATTTCCTACAAAATGTTCAGTACATGATGCAACTCGCTGTAAAATGCTATGTGGTTCATTCTGTAAAGAACCCGATGAGCAGTTCACTTTTTCACGTGATAAACAAAGAAAACTAAAAAATGATTTTGAAAAATCAGTGCAGTCCGCTTCACCTCGTCTCATAAAAAAAGTCATGTACTTCACTTCCCTCGATTGTGAATTACACACGTTTCCGATAGTTTCACGTGTTTTCAAAAAAATGTGTTACCAAAGAGGTTCACTACTCATCTTGAAGCAGCTCATAAGTCAGATTATGAAGCTCACTTTGTTCTGTGACGCATTTTGTTATAAAAACAAAAATAAAAACATCTCAAATAAGCTCTCTTCTTATTAGATGTAGTTCACTCTCTCGGTCCCTACGGTCCACTCGCCCGGTCTACACACGTAAAAAGTAAGAAGTATGAAAAAAGACAACAAAAGCTCATGAGGTTCACTTTTGGTAATGTTGCGGTTCACTTTGGGAACTGTTGATGTCCACTCTCGTTCAAAAAAAGTTGGAAAAAGACAACAAACACTTGTGCGAGAAAGCTACGTCCGACAAAAAAGAAATTATGAAGTTCACTTGACTGTCTGTTGCAGTGCGGTTTTTAGTCCGAAAGCAGTGCATTCTTCTATCCGATGCAGTACACACGACGATTTTGGTCTCGCGAAAAATAAAGTGTCCGCTTTTTGGTAAAATCAAAACTGCTCTTAAACCGTAAGGAATTAGAGAGAGTGTTCTACATGAAAAAGTTGCGTCTCATTGATATCTTTCCAATGGCGTATGGTTTGAATTATTCCGACCAGCGGTTCATAAAAAATTTGCGACAAAATGGCCACTGCCTCTCGTCGTCAGTCGCACGATTTTAAAAATTAACTAAAAACCGTAAGGAATCTCAAAAATATTTCAACATATGAAAGTTGCGCCTTGTCCGTAGCTTTCCAACGGCGTATCACATGACTCGTTTCGACAAACGTGTAGTGCATACTTGTTAGTTAAACCTATTGTTTAAATGTGACACTAAATATGACTAGTAAGTAGTACAATAGCAGTACTAGTATACGTCGGTCAAAATATTCATCATGTCCACACATTGAATTGACGTGACAACATGCTGCACGTGAGGTGAGACAAGTATCCCGGCGGCGTGTTCGGGTATTCTGGACTTCAGATTTGGAGTACCACTTATCTATCAAAATCTTTCATAATTCACTTAAAATAGTTGATTGATCATACATTGAGTACCATTTAACTGGAATTAACCGATGCAAGTCCAAGAAGGATTGGTCGGTGCTGCCGGCTGGCGTAAAGTTCGATCCCACGGATCAGGAGTTGATCGAGCACCTTGATGCCAAAGTGAGTGCTGACATCGCAAGATCTCACCCTCTCATCGATTTGTTCATACCAATCATCGACAGCGAGCACATCATATGCTACATCCATCCTGAGAAACTTCCAGGTAAGACACCGATCGGCCATCTACTTACACAAACATATTCCTTTGTTTATAGCTCTATTTTTCTTTTTAGACGCGGACCTAGTGAAGTAATTACAATTTGACAATTAATAAAAAGTGAAACAAGTTATTGTAACATGCCAAAGATGTTATGAAAATGCCAACTACGTACACTAAAACCTGTATTCGATAATACTGCAGGTATCACACTGAGTGGCCTAAGCAAGCATTTCTTCCAGCGCAATTCCAGGGCGTTCAAAAGTGGCACGTGGACGCGTCGCAAGATATAGTCGGAGTGCGGCATGCACGCGATGTGGCACAAGACCGGCAATACCTTGCCGGTGATGGTCAACGGCCGGCAGACGGGCAGCAAAAAGGTACTGGTGCTGCACACCAACAAGAACTTTGACCAGCAGAGGACCAACTGGGTGATGCACCATTACCACCTCGGGGACCTGGAGGAAGAGAAGGAGTGGGAGTTGGTCCTCTGTAAGAGTTTCTACCAGACGAACACTAGGGCCAGGAGTAAAAAGATTATAAGTTAGTTTGGAATTGGTACTTGTACTACCTTGTCGTCCGCAAGTTAGTATTGTTGTTAACGATCTTTTGGTATGAACTTGGCATTTGCTTTCAACCATCATGCCGAGGGTCGACGTGGATATAAAGCTGAATCATTTGTTTCAAAATGAATTTTCAGGCACCTGATTTTTATTTCATGGGTAGCATAAGCACCTATCGTTCGAATTCCCAGTTCTCCAAATTTTTTGAAACAAGTGCATGCACTTATTATCACGACGAAAAAACAATATACATGTTGCATCCAAGTTATCAGTTTGTACTTGCAGAATTCTCTCGTTTATTGAGCGGGTATATTGTTTTTTCAGGTCGAGCAAGTTTCAACTGGGTTGTAGACTGCCCAGGCTTGGTTTTGTTTTTAACAGGCCCAGCCCATGACGACAACGGGGCATAAAGATCCAGCAGGTATCTACTGGCCTCTGGCCCGCCAGCGTTAGTTATATTTCGTCTTACAACATCCGCAGGCAGTTTCTTTACTGGATCAGACACACCGCCCAGTTCTATTTTCCTCTTGAAATGCCATGTCCTACATCTGTTTTCTAATCTGTACCTATAGTTTTACTAGTTCATATACACGTATCATTATTATTGAAAATACATAAAGTTCCATTTTCATATTTACATCCTTATTATTGTTGTTGTTTTCCCTCCCAGTGCTGATTTTTTTACCACTGGTTTTCCCTTAAACCATCTCAATTGTCCCACGTATTATTTTCTTACAAAAACAAAATAATTTTTTTGGCAAATCAATAAGTTCTGAAAAAATGTTTATCATTTCGTGATTACAACAGTTCAGACTCCACCGAAATATGCAAAATAAGGTTGAACTTTTTGACCATGGTCCTAGGCAGAAAATGGGCTGTAATAAATTACTTAAGGATTAGCAAATGGGCTGCAAATTATTAAAATAATAGTAAATAGGCTCTATGTTGTCTGCCATAGATTTGGAGGCTGACTTGTGGGCCTACTAAGTTCATTTGTACACAAGGTTTCTCAATAAAAGAAACTTAGTCAACAATCGACTCTACCAGCGTCAGGTCGTTAGATGTCAATCTAACGACAATCGTGCTTCTTCAGTCTCTGATCTTCCTGCTCCTGCCGCACAAACCAGTGCCGGCGGAACCGCCTGCTCCTGCCTCCCGTGGCCGGCTGTGCTGCCGGGCAGGCCTCACGGCCCCACCATACTCGCATAACTGTCCTGTCTATCCCTCTACTCACCCACACCTCCTATTATTTTCCGGTGATGGCAGCCGAACTAGTCAACCGTCGTACTCCCCACCGCATGGGCAGCCACTGTCGTGTCTTCCCCGGCTCCGTGTCGTTCCCTTTGTAGCCCTTGCCATTGTCCACCGCCCTAGTGCTCTCGGCGAGGTGTGGTCAACGAACGACATCCATCGGAAGTGGACTGTACGTGGAGAGGCTGACAGTTGGGTCCATGACCGCACACAAGAAAATGCCTCCTTATTACACGCAAAATAATGATTCCTCCACCTGACATCTAGGACCCACCGGAAGGGCCTCTATATTTCGTGAAAAAAAGAACATTCCCCCGACTGACAGGTCGGACCCACCAGTTATATCTTCGCTCGCAAAGAAGTGCCTCCTTATTGCACACAAAAAATGAATACCCCCCTGCCAGCTGGGACCCACCATAGTGGGAGGCTGAGGCCTACTAAGTTGAAGGGAACGGAGGGCTTTGTCAACTTAGTCAATATGAACGATTCTAGCTCCAGTGACCATACGATGTCCATCCAACGACCGTAGTGCTTCTTCAACCTCTGGTCTTTTTGCTCCAGCCGCCCAACCAGCGCCGGTCGTGCCGCGTGCTCCTGTTTCTCGTGGCCAGTTGTGATGCCGCGGAGGCCTCACCGCCCCCTACTACTCCCACCGCTGGCCAGGCCATCCCTCAACTCACCCACAACCCTACTATTTTGCGGCGACGACAGCCTCACACCACAGTCGAACTAGTGAACCCTCGTACTCCTCTCCACGTGGGCTTCCACTGCCGTGTCTTCCCCGGCTCCGCGTTGTCACCTTCCTAGGCCTTGTCGTCGTCCACCGCCCTGGTGCTATCGGCATGGCGTGGTCAACGTGGTAAATGAACGACTTCCATCGGAAGAGTATTGTACGTGGAGAGGCTGACAGCTGGGTCCATGTTAGCCGCAAGGAAGTGCCTCCTTATTACGTGCAAAACAATTATTCCTCCACCTGACAGCAGGGACCCATGGATGGGCCACCGTATTTCGCAAAAAAAAGTTTCACCCCTGACTGCTGGGACCCACCATCTACATCTTTGCACGTAAGGAAGTGCATCCATATTACGGGCAAAAAACGATTCTCCCCCTGACTACTGGAACCCACCAGCTACATCTTCGCATGCAAGGAAGTGCCTGACAATCGGGACCCACCTGGTCGAAGCGTACGTAGCGTTGTTATTCTGGTCGCGAACGTGTACGTACATACTAGTCGATGTACAGGCGCACACGTGTCGTAGTAGAGGTGCGCACGTGTCCTTGTAGAGGCGCACACGTAGCATGTACACGTACGTACAACGGCCAGGGTGCAAGAAAGTAAATACAGCCACGAACGTACATGCGGGCGGGGTCTTGAATGCCTACTCGTGCATACGTACGGCCAGGGCTCGTGTACATGGCTGGGTCGGAACGGAGAAACTGTGTCATCGTCGTTCATTTGGAGGCAACAGAACGCGTCGTGTTCATGGGAAGGCAACAGAATATGTCGTGTTCATCGGGAGCCAACCAGCTTGGATGGAACAACCGATGGAAACGAGGCCTGGCATATCGCAGAACGGAGGAAACGGCCTTGTGTTCGACTGGCCACGGTTGAAACGGGATCATGTTCATCAGGAGGGGTCTGGCGTACCGCAAAACGGAGGAAACAGACTTCTGTTGGACCTCCTACGGTCGAAACAGGGTCCTATTGATCGGGAGGGGTGTGGCATACCGCAAACGGAGGAAACGGACTTGTGTTAGAGTGCTACGGTCAAAATGGGGGTCTTGTTCATCGGGAGAGGTGTGGTGTACCGCAAAACGAGACTCCACGAGATACTGTTCATCACCACCGTCGATCTCCTCCAGCCTCCACGGGCTATTGTTCATCCATTGTCGACCTCCTCCAGCCACCACCTGCGACTTTTCATCCACGGGCTCCTGTTCGTCTAGCCTCCACCGCTCCTCCACCGGCTACCGTTCAACCAGCCATCTCCATGGGGTCCTGTTCAACCACCCCTCCACGTGCTACTGTTCATCTAGCCCTCCACCGGCTACTGTTCATCCATCCCTCCATTGGCTACTATTCAACCTTCCCTCCACGGGCCCCTGTTCATCCAGCCCTCAACGGGGTCCTGTTCATCCACGCCCAACCGGCTCGATCGATAGGGGTCCTGTTCATCCAGCGGCAACACCACGGGGTCCTGTTTATCCAACCCCCCACAGGAAGCTGTTCATCCAAACCCGCCACCCCCCCAACAACGCTCACTGTTCATCAAGGGAAGAAGGCAACATGTTCAATCGACTTCAGTTAGCAGCAGTAGCGAATGAAGGAACCGCTCGAACGGGTTCAGTTAACAACCATCGATCGATCACTCGGGTTCAGTAACGCGTAGCCTGCAGTGCAATCACTCGGGTTCAGTTAGGCGAATGCCTCGCTCGGGTTCAGTTAGAGCCCAATCCCTCGCACCCACGCGCATACGTGTACGAGAGAAACGCGCATCGCTCGGCCCCCGACCACCCACCATAACCGGGAACTCCTCGATATTTTCCTCGCCCTCGCTTCTACCATGGTTTTTTCCGTCATGGACGGCCCAACGAATGTCATGCAGCTGCGTCTCCGGCCCGCCTAGGATGAAAAGCCCATTTTCTGTCATGATTTTTTGTCATAGAAGTAGTAGCCCACCACATCTATGATGATACTGGGTTTTGTCACAATTACCGTCCCAGAAGTGACATAAGCATGACAAAAAAATCCGTTCGAACCTAAATATCACGGATGTGTCTTTTTTTGTATTGCTAGGCCTTTGTAGGATCGAAAGTATGTCTACAGGGGGGTGATTAGACTACTTGACCAAATAAAAACTTATCCTTTTCCCAATTTTAGTCTTTGGCAGATTTTAGCTATCTTAGCACAAGTCAAGCAATCTTAACACAATTCAAGCAAGCATGCAAAGAGTATATGAGCAGCGGAAAGTACAGCATGCAACTTGCAAGAATGTAAAGGGAATGGTTTGGAGAATTCAAACGCAATTTGGAGACACGGTGATTTTTGAGCCGTGGTTCGGATAGGTGGTGCTATCGTACATCCACGTTGATGGAGACTTCAACCCACGAAGGGTAACGGTTGCACGAGTCCACGGAGGGCTCCACCCACGAAGGGTCCACGAAGAAGCAACCTTGTCTATCCCACCATGGCCGCCGCCCACGAAGGACTTGCCTCACTAGCAGTAGATCTTCACGAAGTAGGCGATCTCCTTGCCCTTACAAACTCATTGGTTCAACTCCACAATCTTGTCAGAGGCTCCCAAGTGACACCTAGCCAATCTAGGAGACACCACTCTCCAAGAAGTAAGAAATGGTGTGTTGATCATGAACTCCTTGCTCTTGTGCTTCAAATGATAGTCTCCCCAACACTCAACTCTCTCTCACGGGATTTGGATTTGTTGGAAAGAATATTTGAGTGGAAAGCAACTTGGGGAAGGCTAGAGATCAAGATTCATATGGTAGGAATGGAATATCTTGGCCTCAACACATGAGTAGGTGGTTCCTTCTCAGAAACAGCAAGTTGGAAGTGTAGGTTTGTTCTGGTGGCTCTCTCCACGAATGAAGAGGAGGTGGAGGGGTATATATAGCCTCAACACAAAATCTAACCGTTGCACACAACTCGTCAAACTCGGTGGGACCTAATTGGTAAACTCGGTCAGACCGATTCAGCAAATCTAGTGACCGTTAGGATTTTGGTGGGACCGACATGCAACTCGGTGGGACTGATTTGCTCATTTCGGTGGGACCAAAATGTTACAAAAAGGAAACAGAGAGTTTACATTGCAATCTCGGTGGGACCGATCGCTCCTCTCGGTGGCGCCGAAACGTTACGAAGGGAAACAGAGAGATTACAACCCCATCTCGGTGAGACCGAGATCCCTATCGGTGAGGCCGATTTGCCTAGGGTTTGTGGCAGTGGCTATGACATCTGAACTCGGTGGCGTCGGGTAGAAAGAATCATTGGGGCCGAGTTTGACTGTTGGTTTAGGTCATATGTGGATATGAGAAAGTAGTTGAGGTTTTTGGAGCATATCACTAAGCACTGTGGAGCAAGAAACTCATTAAGAAACACCTCATCCCTCCTTGATAGTATTGGCTTTTCCTATAGACTCAATGTGATCTTGGATCACTAAAATATAAAATGTAGAGTCTTGAGCTTTTGAGCTCGAGCCAATCCTTTTCTCCTAGCATTTTGAGGGTTCCACTTTTCTCATCCATGCCATGCCATTCATTGAGCTTTTCCTGAAATATTCATCTTGGAATGATGTTAGCTCAATGAGATATATGTTGTTAGGAATTACCAAAACCACCTAGGGATAGTTGCACTTTCAATCTCCCCCTTTTTGGTAATTGATGACAACATATAGATCAAAGCTTCGACAAATTATAATAAGAGTGAAAAACATTGTCGCTTTGAGAAGTATGTGATAAGAAAGAGCTCCCCCTAAATTTGTGCATAGTTTAATATTTGCTTTCGACTGCAAATGCACAAAGAGTTAGGCTCATGGGTTACTCTTCCATGTCACATACATCTTGGTGGAGTGCTCAAAATGATAATAATTGCATACATGCACTCATCACCAAGCAAAGTGAATGATCATATAGAGATAAACGAGATAATGTCATCCAACAAGCATAAATGTAGCATATGATCAAACACATGATCATCCAGGTATCATACAGACATAAAGTATCTCAAACAAGCAAATAAAGTTCAACCACCAAAGCAAGAGAGAACAAAAAGCAACACTCTCTCTCGAAGCCTATGATCTATACATTTTTCTCCCCCTTTGGGAACAAGTTACCAAAAAGTTCATAGAAAATGCATAGCACTAGATCGACTCTCATGCTTGATCTTCAGGTGGTGGTGTAGAGATGGCTCCTTGGACGAAGACTTCAATAGCTGTGGATGGAGCTGGAGGTGTGGGTGCTGAAGCTGGTTGCACTGGAGCTATAGGAGCTATAGCTGGTGCAGATGAAGTGGCTCTGGTGTCTGTCACTGGCACTGCAGCTGATCTCTGAGCTCTAGGCACTCTGGCAAATGCATTAGTGGTTGTCTTGCCCTTCCTCTCCTCCATATCATCCTGAAGCTGCTCAACAACAGACTGGATCTCAGTTACCTTCACAATCAAGTTATAGAACTTCTGCTCCATGATCCTCTCCAGGCTCTCCTGGTTTTGAGTCAAGGTGGCCAGCCCTTTCTCAATCCTCAGAGTGGATGCAATCAAGTAGCCTAGTTGATCCTGTTTGCTCTTCAGAAAGTACTGAGATGCCTCTTCCATTGTTGGCATCTTGGTAGCCTTCTCTGTCCTTGCCTTCTCCTTCTTGGCTTGAGCATGCACAGAAGATGGGTCATCTTCATTCATAACCACTTGGTTATCCTCAAAGTCTGGATAGATAGCAAAATGTTCATTGTCCAGCAAGTATGTGCCTGTGCCCATCTTGGAGTTTATCAGCTCCTGGATCTGTGGGGCATACCCACAACTCCTTTTCTGGTCAGCTGTTGTCCTCTTGATAGTCTCAACAATGAGGCTCATGACCTCGAATTTATGTGGCACATCAAATAGGTGTAGCAAGTTTATTGCATGGCCTCTGATCATGTTATGGTCACCTGACTTGGGCAGGAGAGTGTGCCTGAGGATCCAGTTGATGGTTGGCAGTCCTGACAGAAGATAGTGTACATATCCAAACTTATGTGTTTCAACAGCAGCATCTGGGATCTCTTTGTACATATGTGCCATAGTGTTGTGATCCATCTTCTTCTTGGCATAGACATCCAAGTCATCTTCCTTCTCCTTAGGTGCATTGATCAGATTTGCCCATTCCTCAATAGTTGATTGGTACCATGTACCTTCAGACATCCACACTATCCTGCCATCTGGATAGAAATGTGTTGTGGAGTAGAATTGCATAATGAGCTCATCATTCCACTTTGTGAGCTTCTGCCCAACAAAGTCTGCAACTCCACAAGCACTGAAACTGTCATACACTCCAGGATAGTGTTCCTCATTTTCCTTCATGTAGGTCCAGTCCACCCACCTCATGTCACAAACTATAGGCTTCTTGTACAACAATACTGTCTCATAGAAATCCCGTTGTTCCTTAGTATGGAACCTATAGTCAACAGCAGTCCTTCTCCTGATAGCATAGGGATCAGACAACCTCCACTGTCTGAGTCATGCATCCTTCCTCAGCTTCATGTTCTCAGCCACAGGATGAGCATCATTGTGGTCTGGAATCTTTGGCTTCAACTTTCTCAAAACATGCTCTTCATCTTCTTCTTCTTCAGCAGCAGTTTCAGGCACTGGGGCCTTGTTCTTCTAAGCAGCAGATATGTTTCTGGTATTCCTCTTTGGTGCAGTCTTTGGTTTGGAGGCAGCTTTGGGTGCTTCTTTGGGCTTTGATGATGCAGCCCCTGACCTAATAGCATCACCCATAAGCTTCTGAGCCTTGGGTGCTGGTGCAGCAACCTCTTCTTCCTCTTCCTCAGAGTCTCTCCTCATAGAGGGATTGCCAAGAACTTTGGCAGTAGTGGTTCTGACTCTCTTCTTCTTTTTGTCTTGACCAGCAGCTTCATCTTGTGACTCAATAGTAGACTTCATGGTTTCTCCAGTGGCAACCTTCCTGGGTTTTGAAGTGGGTATCCTTCTTGCAGGTTCCTTTTTCTGCACTACTGGCTTAGTGGCTGCACCTGATCCATATTCTTTCTTGACCACCTTCTTCTTCGAAGTGGCCTCGTCCTCTACTGCCACATAGTCTTCATCCTCAGATTCTGAGGTTTTCTTCTTTCTGGTTCTGGTGGCAGCCTTAGGTAAGTTGCTTGGGGTGCTCCTGCTGCCCTCATCAGAGGTACTAGAGGGACTAGTGCGCTCATTCATCTGAATCTGCTCCTCTTCCCTGTTCTGGCTGTCACTTTGATTAGACATGTTGCAAACGCTGACTGCTGACCCTGTGAATAGATGTAGATTAGATAGAGTGGATGAGCATCACAAAATACAGAGGTTTTTGCAAAAGAATGATTCAAAAACTTAGTTTTAGTTTTCCACAGAAAGCATTTCGGATCAACCGATTTGCAAACTCGGTGATACCGAAGCAGCTTTTGGAACCTAAACTAGTGAACTCAGTCAGACCGAGTCACAGTTCGGTGGCACCGAGACTGCTAGGGTTTCACAAAGTCCTGAACTCGGTCACACCGATTTGCAATTCTCGGTCAGACCGAGAATCACTTGTGCAATGGCCTTAGCCGAATCGGTGGAACTGAGTTATGCAACTCGGTGGGTCCGAGATGGTTTCGGTGGAAACCTAACCCTAAATTTTCAACTCATTACTAAACTATGGATTGTTTTGACTGGATAGAGTAGTTTCAATCGTGGCAAGAATCATGATGAACACAATGTGCTAGGAATCAGACGGGGATAGCACTATGATCGAGTCCATACCCTAGCTTGACGATGAACTCGCTACGGCGGCAACGGCGGTGGTGAATTCCGTTGACGGCGGCGGAGACCAGCGACTAGAGGCGGCTGGCGACGAGGAGGACGATCCGGAGACCCTGGAGGCAGAGCGAGATTTGCGCGGGCGAAGGGGTTTGGAGAAAGTTTCCAAATTTTTGCCCGTGAGTATATATAGCCCGACCCTGTTGGTGTGACCGAGTGGAACAACTCGGTGGCACCGAGATGCATAACTGTATACAATTACAGCAACTCGGTGTGACCGAAAAGTTCAAATCGGTTGCACCGAGATTGAAAACCTAGATCGACTTAGTGATCTCGGTATGACTGAAATGGAGGAATCAGTCAGACCGAAACGCACAAAGAAGTTTTGGAAGTTTAAGTCTATGACGAATCGGGGACTCCGGGTGCTCCTCACACAGAGTGGTTCGAATCTGACTTGATCAAATTTTGTGATGTAGCATAATAGAGTTTGAGACGAGAAAATCATAGATAGCTAGAGAAGGTTCTTAGGCATTCTTGTTCATCCACTTGGCAAAAGAAAAGGAAACCAATCAATCAAAGCAACAAGTGCATGTCCTCGAATGAGTAAAATATGCAACCAACATGCTCACACAATAAAATGGCAAATGAAATATGTGGCAAAGCATGCACAACCAATTCTAGCATCTATCAAACAATTGGCGATGACTAGATCATCTATATATGAGTATATTGACTTAGGAGTCAAATGAGAACATTTGATCATAGGTCATACTCACCGTTTAAGCTCAAGTGGGGTTACCACTTTTACATAATGCATTGATGTGTTCACACCGTTAGAGTTGCTTTGACTCAATTCTTAGAGTTAAGCTCCCCTAGATGTGAGATCCCCCCTTAGAGGGATAAACTAACCTTGGGTTTTGTCGATGATGACTTCATGTAGGTGTTGAAGATGTGGATGCTCAATGTTGATGTAGATCATTTGGAGCAATCCCTTGGAGTGAGTTGCACTTTCAATACCTACACGGGTTAGTCCCACAAGGAACAAACAAGGATATCCATAGACATAGAGTGATGCTCACACAAGATAATGTCTATAAGAGCATTAGGTTACCTTGTCCCTTGTCTTACCAACAAGAGGGTTTGTGACTCCTTGAACTAGTGCAAGATGTGGAAGTTGATTGCACTTGTAGTTGCCAAAATGATATGAGTGAAATATGTTGGCGGAGTCACCCTCAAGAACTCTCTAGTTCTTCTTCTTCGGCATCCACATCATCTTGATGGGAATCCTTGGAGTTGTAGTCGTACTTGATGAAGTAGAACTTGACATAGTCTTGGGAACCCACTTGACCAAGGCCTTAGGAGCTTCTTCAAATGCATCAACCTCCTCTTGAAGCTTGTCCTTGCCTTTTTGCTTATGGTCTTGTGGTGGAAGATCATCTTGAGCTTGTGTCCCCTTGAAGGAAGTGGGATCATACTTCTCTTATTGAGGAACAAACTTCGTCTTGGGGTATTGATCTTCTTCCCACTCAACTCCATTGGCATTGAACTTTCATTCAAAACCAACACCTTGGTTCTTCCGGTGCCTTCCTTGCTTGTGTACAATTTCCTCAAATTGCTTACTCCCGGCAAGGCTCTTGTACACACCTTTCTCTATAATTCCCTTCAATAAGCTATTTTCTTGCTCAAGTGTAACTTGGCTAAGAGAATCATTAGTGGAATCAAGAGAACTACTAGAAGCAACAGCATTGGATTTAGCATGATTATTGTTACTACTAGAGTAAGAATCCTTCTTGTTCTTGTTAGTGGACTTGACTTGAGGCATGTAAGTAGATAAGAGTAAACGCTTGGCAATGTAAGAAGAACTTTTCTTACGGAGATCATCATTGATTTCCTTTAAGAACTCATGCTCTTGCTCAAGGTTGAGCTTTTCAAAGCGTAACTTCCCATGAGTCCTTAAAAGTTCTCGATGATCTTCTAAGATAGTTTCATGAGCTAACTTAAGAGTGTTTAGTTCTTTAGTTAGAAGCTCAATCTTCTCCTTCTCATTTTCATTCGTTTTATCTTGATTAGCATGATTAATTGACGTTTCGACATAGATTCATCACTAGAGTTGTCAACAAGTAAATCATCATCACCTAGCAAGTCATCTTCATCACTATTGAAATCAACATACTCGGGGTGTGTTACCTTTGGGCCTTTAGCCATGAAGCATCTTCCAAGTCCTTCATTTGGTGAGTCAAATATGTCGTAGGAGTTGGTTGACACAAGTGCTAGACCGGCAACACCTTCATCTTGAGTATATTTGGAGTCGGAGTGATAGCTTCTCTCGGAGTGATTGTCGGAGTCGGAGTCGGATACCCATTCACCAACATGAGCTTGATGTCTTTGTTTTGTGTAGCTCCTTGATGACTTGTCCTTCCTTTACGAATCCTTGCTTCTCCGGGATGGTCTTCATTCATAACGATCATCTCTACTCCTCCTCTCTCTTGGTGGTGATTCTTCTCTTCTACTTCTCCTCTTGGGTGATTCTTCTCTTCTTTTGTGGGGTGTCGTACACTCATTGGAATAGTGTCTGGGTCTCCCACAATTGTAGCAATTGCCTTCTCGACTAGAAGATCTTTTGTCATTGTAGGACCTTGACTTGGAGCTTCTTTCTTTGCTTCTACTCTTGTAGAACTTGTTGAAGTTCTTCACCATTAAGCTCAATTCTTCACTGAAGATTTGTTTCTCACTTGATGATGTGGGGGCTTCACATGAGGCTTTGTAAGCACCACTTGACTAGTTGTGAAGTTCCTCCTTAGCCTTGAGTGACATCTCATGAGCAACAATTCTTCCAATGACTTCAGTTGCCTTGAGATCTTTGTAATTTGGCATCATTTGGATCAATGTGCACACAGTATCATATTTTCCGTCCAAAGCTCTTAGGATCTTGTTGATGATGAATTTGTCGGTCATCTCTTTACTTCCTAAGCCCGCAATCTCATTTCTGATAAGAGCAAGCCTAGAGTACATTTCAGCGACACCTTCACCATCCTTCATTTTGAACTTGTCAAGTTGACTTTGGAGCACATCCAACTTGGATTGCTTGACGGAGTCGGTACCTTCATGCATATCAACCAAAGTGTCCCAAATTTCCTTTGCATTCTCAAGACGGCTGATTTTATTGAATTCTTCGGGGCACAATCCATTGAAGAGGATATCACAAGCTTGAGCGTTGTATTGCAGCATCTTCAACTCTTCCGCACTAGCTTCAAGGTTTGGTTCTCTCCCATCAAAGAATTCACCTTGCAAGCAATACACACAATAGCCCAAACGGCGGGGTTATGTCCAAGAATATGCATTTTCATCTTATGCTTCCAACTAGCAAAATTAGTACCATCAAAGTAAGGACCTCTACGGTGATAATTTCCCTCGCTAGACACCATACTCTCCTAGGTTGTGAAACCGAGGCTATGACCACCAAAAGCTATGGAAATCAAAGCACATGGAGACCAAAGCTCTAATACCACTTGTAGGATCTAAAGTATGTCTAGAGGGGGGTGATTAGACTACTTGACCAAATAAAAACTTATCCTTTTCCCAATTTTAGTCTTTGGCAGATTTTAGCTATCTTAGCACAAGTCAAGCAATCTTAACACAATTCAAGCAAGCATGCAAAGAGTATATGAGCAGCGGAAAGTAAAGCATGAAACTTGCAAGAATGTAAAGGAAAGGGTTTGGAGAATTCAAACGCAATTTGGAGACACCGTGATTTTTGAGCCGTGGTTCGGATAGGTGGTGCTATCGTACATCCACGTTGATGGAGAATTCAACCCATGAAGGGTAACGGTTGCGCGAGTCCACGAAGGGCTCCACCCATGAAGGGTCCACGAAGAAGCAACCTTGTCTATCCCACCATGGTCGTCGCCCACGAAGGACTTGCCTCACTAGCGGTAGATCTTCATGAAGTAGGCGATCTCCTTGCCCTTACAAACTCCTTGGTTCAACTCCACAATCTTGTAGGAGGCTCCCAAGTGACACCTAGCCAATCTAGGAGACACCACTCTCCAAGAAGTAACAAATGGTGTGTTGATGATGAACTCCTTGCTCTTGTGCTTCAAATGATAGTCTCCCCAACACTCAACTCTCTCTCACAGGATTTGGATTTGGTGGATAGAATATTTGAGTGGAAAGCAACTTGGGGAAGGCTAGAGATCAAGATTCATATGGTAGGAATGGAATATCTTGGCCTCAACACATGAGTAGGTGGTTCCTTCTCAGAAACAACAAGTTGGAAGTGTAGGTTTGTTCTGATGGCTCTCTCCATGAATGAAGAGGAGGTGGAGGGGTATATATAGCCTCCACACAAAATCTAACCGTTACACACAACTTGCCAAACTCGGTGGGACCGAATTGGTAAACTCGGTCAGACCGATTCAACAAATCTAGTGACTGTTAGGATTTTTGGTGGGACCGACATGCAACTCGGTAGGACCGATATGGTTAGGGTTAGGGCATAACGTAATCTCGGTGAGACCGATTACACAAACTCGGTGAGACCGATTTTGGTAATAAGCTAACCGGAGAGTTGGTCAGGTAAACTCCGTGGGACCGATTCGCTCATTTCGGTGGGACCGAAATGTTATGAAAAGGAAACAGGGAGTTTACATTGCAATCTCAGTGGGACCGATCGCTCCTCTTGGTGGTACCGAAACGTTACAAAGGGAAACAGAGAGATTACAACCCCATCTCGGTGAGACCGAGATCCCTATCGGTGAGGCCGATTTGCCTAGGGTTTGTGGCAGTGGCTATGACATCTGAACTCGGTGGCGCCGGGTAGAAAGAATCGTTGGGGCCGAGTTTGACTGTTGGTTTAGGTCATATGTGGATATGAGAAAGTAGTTGAGGGTTTTGGAGCATATCACTAAGCACTGTGGAGCAAGAAACTCATTAAGCAACACCTCATCCCTCCTTGATAGTATTGGCTTTTCCTATAGACTTAATGTGATCTTGGATCACTAAAATATAAAATGTAGAGTCTTGAGCTTTTGAGCTTGAGCCAATCCTTTTCTCCTTAATATTTTGAAGGATCCACTTTTCTCATCCATGTCATGCCATTCATTGAGCTTTTCCTGAAATATTCATCTTGGAATGATGTTAGCTCACTGAGCTATATGTTGTTAGGGATTACCAAAACCACCTAGGGATAGTTGCACTTTCAGCAATGTTTCAAAGCCTTGCAATACCGTCTGTGCTCACTTTTATCATTAGCTACCTTGCTGTTTTTATATTTTCAGATTACAAAAACCTATATCTATCATCCATATTGCACTTCTATCACCATCTCTTCGCCGAACTATTGCACTTATACAATTTACCATTGTAATCGGTGTGTTAGGGACACGAGAGACTCTTTGTTATTTGGTTGCAGGGTTGTTTGAGAGAGACCATCTTCATCCTACACCTCCCACGGATTGATAAACCTTAGGTCATCCACTTGAGGGAAATTTGCTACTGTCCTACAAACCTCTGCACTTGGAGGCCCAACAACGTCTACAAGAAGAAGGTTGTGTAGTAGACATCACCCTCCAACCTATATATATGTGGGGAGGGGCTGCCTACAACATAGAACAACAACTCTTAGCCGTGTGCGGTGCCCCCCTCCACAGTTTACACCCTCGGTCATATCTTCATAGTGCTTAGGCGAAGCTAGAGCCCTACGCGGATTACTTCATCATCACTGTCAGAACGCCATCGAGCTGACGGAACTCATCTACTTCCTCAACACCTTGCTGGATCAAGAGGTCGAGGGACGTCAACACATTGAACATGTGCAGAACTCAGAGGTGATGTACGTTCGGTACTTGATCAGTCGGAGCTAGAAGAAGTTTGACTACATCAACCATGTTGTCAAACGCTTCCGCTTTCGATCTATGAGGGTACGTAGACACACTCTCCCACTCTTGTTGATATGCGTCTCCTAGAGAGATCTTGCATGAACATAGGAATTTTTGTGAAATTGCATGCTACATTCCCCAACAAGAAGCATATCAATATCATCACAAGAAAAGCAAATGCCAATAACCATGGGCTTGTCATCTCTTCCATATGTGCAAATTGGGTTTATTTTCATGGCATATGCATAGTCACTACTGGAAATATGATGTAAAGGTGATCTCATGCATAGGATATGTTAAGTCAAGCGGATTGTCAAACATGACATGACCGATAGAATTTTCACATGATATCCTATGGAGCATAGCATCACAACTAGGCAATTCGACATGCTTAGATGTTCCACCTATTTATGATGAATATGATGATGAGCATGTCGAATTGCCTAGTTTTTTTACCCTCGCAAACAAAACTAGGCAATTCGACATGCTCATCATCATATTCATCATAAATAGGTGGAACATCTAAGCATGTAGACTACATAGTATGTGGTGAATCCATAAGGTGATCATCATCATGCAAGAAATTGATGTGAAGATATTCCACTAGTGGGACAAATAAAGCACCCTCATCTATGCTACCTTTGGAGCTCCACTCATGTGGTGTGGGTGAGATGTATAAGATCGATGCCTGGTCAACATTATTGTCTTGATGGAACCATGTGGGGGGGGGTCATCATCGTCCACCATGGCCATTGTCATCTCCATGGGAGGTATGAACTCGCTGAGGATTAGCGCTTCGTCATGTAGGAGATCTAGCACCAAAGAAAACACACTCAGAGTAGAGTTTAGGTTGTTAGAAATCATAGTGGCCTCACGTGCCCTCCCAATTTGCTCACCCACTAAGTGTTGTGTTTCACTCATTCCCGCAAGGATACGCTCACTCATATGGTTGGTGGAGTCATTCAGATGGCTCTCAACCTCACATAGGATGTGTGGCATGCTCTCGTGTGTGGGGCTAGTGGTGAGCACACTCATCATCTCATAGGAAATGCACTCAATGTCATATATGGTGGAGGCACTAATCTCACTCATGGGGTGGTGGCTCTCCTCACATGGAAATTGTGGCATCTCGTCGTATGTGGGTGTCCGAGAGATGTAGGTGCAAATGTCTCCATGCTCAACTCATGTTGCTTCCTTGGTTGAAGGGATAGTCCCATTCTTAACCTCCTCATCCATAACGCCTCCAAAGATGAATGCCGTAGGATGTGGCATATTATCGCTCTCCTCCACGACCAAAGAGAAGGTCTCATGTGCGGTGATGTAGCTTGACTTGGAGTAATAGTCCCATTGGGGTGTCGTCTTCATGTCGTTCGAGAGGTTTGCATTTGTCGCCGTGGTCAAAGGGGAAGGCCCTTGCTCGACCATCTTGATGTCGTCTTTTAAGATGCCCATATGATGTGGCACCTCATAGATCGTCTTCATGATCGAAGGGAATTTCCCATGCTCGGCCATCTTCCTTGAGGGGCTTGCAAAGATGGAAGTGTCTCCCTCGCTTGTAGGTGGTCGCCTTGGACTTGATGCTGTTGATGTAGGCGTACTCGTGGGAAGTAGGCAAAGATGTCATCCGTCCAAAGGCGACGATGCCTTAATAACACCTGGCGAAGATGTCGAAGTGGTGGTGGTGGTCGTAGCTTCCTCTTGGTGCTGACGTTGCCGTGCTTGAACTTGTAGTTGATGGCGCTCTTCATCGTCATGCACATGTGGCTTTCCTGTTTCTTAGCAGTCGTCCCGAGGATGATGAAGGTGTCGTGTGGTACTTGCATCGTGTGGCCACTCAGAAGATTTGCGACTTCAGCATCTCTGCCTAGAAGATGATGAAGGGGAAGAAAACTTGTAGTTGGCCAACACGTGTCGGATATCATCCATGTGTGCGTCCAACTTGTCGTCAAGGTAGTCCCTTTTCCTTGCTTCGGAGTGTCGTATGTCGATGGCGAGTCAATCGATGCGGTCGAGGACCGAAGATGTTGTGTGTTGCTTATCCATCATAAGACTTCAGTAGAGGTGAGCAGGAAATGAGATAAAGAATACCAAGTTATCTTTTTCCCCAAGTTGAGGATGTATCCCATGTCTATCAATGTGAAATGAAAGAATAGTGGAATTGGTACCGGACTTGTTCACTCACACCTACGAAGTAAAGCTTATCGAGTGGCTTGGTTCCGACAAGTGGCACAAATTCATGCAAATTGAAGTCCAAGATATTGTAAATGTTGAAATAAGTCCAAAAGGACTAAAAATTCAAAGCAAGTGATCACAAGTATAGTGGAGGGAAATAAAAAAGACACGCAGTGCGATAATGGGGCTTGTGCAACTATAGGGATGAGCAATACAAATTGCCTAACGAAGACTAAGCTCGTCTTGCACAAACACAAGGAGAGACGCTAGTTTGATTGCACTTTGGGCACGTTTCACCACTTGGCACCAACCTATACGCATGCAAGAAAAATGCTTCCTAATCCATATATCCACATGCACAAGTCTCTCTTTTCATGCTCCACTCTTTGCTTATAAGCTTTGGATCTTTCTTTCTTGCTTAGAAGCTTTTTTCTTGAATTTTTTTTTGCTCTTCTCTTCCTTTCCACTAGGCTCATTGAGCGTCACCCACATACATGAAACAAGTATCACAAGATGTGCATGGGGCAAGCAATTGCACTGTATGATATATCAAATGATGCAACACTATGATATCGTATCACTAAGGTGCTCAAATTTTCGTGAAGCCGATCAATACTCAGATAGCAGTCTCAATAGATATGGAGGTAATCGCAAAGATGGCGGGGCTCTCAAAGTGTAATGGCAAGAAAGGAAAAGTTTATGACCGAATGGATAGCTTCGTCACAATTAACCTTTCACGAAGTCGAGGGGGGGGGTAACCGGCCTTGCTTCCGGTTGAAGATGGTCTCAACGGATGGATGATCGTCATCGGTTGTGGAAGCTCGTGGTGGATGTAGTCGATAGAACGATACAAGTTTCTGGTGGTGGATGAAGATGTAACCATCCCTAAGTAGCTGAAACCCCTTAGGAGACTCAAATCAGAACTCAAACAACGACAAATGCAATAAGAACTAAAATGGGTTAGATTGTGGAAGTTTTATGTAGTAGTGCGGAAGTTATGGCGGAGGGCCAATGTAAAGATGTCAAAATTCGAAAATTTTGATGATGGAAAATGATGGTGTTAGTATTTTTGTGGGGTGAAGGATGTCAATAGCTACAAAACGAGCTAAAGAACGCGAAAATCAGAATCTGGTTTAATTAGGTATGGCCAAAACGGTTTTTGGAATTGGGCTGAAACTAGGGGGTGCGGGCACCGGGGGGTAAGAGGGTGTGGGTGCCAGGGGTTGTCAGGGAGTTGAGCGAAAAAGTTACCAGGGAGTTCGGGTGCCCGGGGTAAGGGGTGCGGCACCCGGGATTGTCACGTGGTTTGGGCGAAAGTTGCCCGCGGGTCCGGGTATGCGGGGAAAAGGGGTCCGGGTGCCCGGGGGGTCAGAGACTTTGCCCGGAAATGTTCCGGGGGTCCGGAGCCCGGGGAAAGGGGTCCCGATACCAGGGGTAGGCCGAGGAGTCCCGATTTTGGGCAAAATTTTCATATTACGAGCTATGGGCGGAAGAACTTGATTCCAAGCTCCAAATTGGACGGGTAATAAGAGAAAATGGAGCTAGGCAATGCCAAGGGAGGAAGATCCACTTGCCAAACATTAGATCCACGGATCAAAATCAACAAAAACTCACATTTACCAACAAAATGCAAGAAACTTTTTGGGGCTCTTTTTGTGGGGAATTTTCGAATTAGGACAAAAACACACAAAATTAGGCTAGAAAACGGTGGGGGAGACTCCCAATTCATGATCAATGTGGCTCTAGATACCAAGATGTTGTAGGGTGGAGACCCTAAGTGGATATCTTTCACGAATTGGAGGGGGGCCCACAAATAACACGAAGAACACGAAGAACAAGAAGGGAAATCACACGAGGAACACTCAATAACAAGTCCAATCACACATCCACTAGACCAAGAAACACACAAGTTCACAAGGTACAAGAACAATCAAACGGACACAAGATACATGGTAAGGTTCATATCAAATCCAAAGGAGATGAGGTCTTGATATCTAGATAGATCTTTCCCTCATGGTGGTCTTGAATCCCTAAGGATCTTCTCCAATGGAGGTCATGATCTCCATGGGAGAGGGTAGATAGGAGCAAAGATGTCAAGATCATATCATGTACTTTGCTAACCCTAATTCTGAACTAGTGAACGTCTATTCATAGTAAAGGGAAGATTTTGGGGAGAAACAGGAGTAAATGGGTCCTTTGGCCCTTAATGCACACACGCATCATCGGACGGGGTCGGGCACCTGGTGTAAAGGGGTCCAGGCACCCGAGGGTTGCTGCGAAGAGGAGGCCGGGCACTCGGTGGTGAAATCCGGGCACCCGGGGTAGCTCCAGGTGGGGGGGGGCACCCGGGGTAGAGGTGCGGGCACCCGGAGGTCGGGGTGCGGGCACCCGGGGGAGTGAAAAGCCCGGGCACCCAGGGTGGACAGAGGGGGCGCACCCTTTGGGGCCGAGGGTCCAGGCACCCAGGGCGTAGGAGGCCGGCACCCGGGGTGGTCCGAGGCCTCCGGTGCTTCACGTCTTGGGGTCCCTCTTCCTCCTCCTTATCCCATCTTGGATGGTGTGGATGTTCTCTTGCGCTTGAACTCCTCCTCGTCGTTGATGAAGCTCCGGTAATACCTATGCATGCACACGAGAGGGATGTCAAGTAGTATACCATCCTCGAAGGGGTCAAGTGAACATGTGTAAAGGAGATGATTAATCTTTGTGTATGTGAAGTAGATGTCACACGTGTCACTTGCCGAACGGGCTCTTGACATGGTTTTTTTTTCATAGGATGCTCCGCATCATCCCCTCGCCTTGGGAAATATCTGACCTTGGATCGAAAACCAAATCACCATGGGAAAGACATGGAGTCATTGTGTATAAGTGAACGTTTACCAAGTACTCATGGTCTTCAAGCTCGAAGTGGGCGCACACCTATGACACACCGGCTTGTGATTCCTCCAAAACGATCAAGAACAACAAACACTTGGAAAAATAAATGTTGTTAGCGTTAGTGCAAAACCAAGCATTCAAGTGGTGATTCACCGAACAAGTGTTGTCATCATGCATATCATATGGTGTGACAAAATTGTGTCATGTCATCTAAGCACATGGATTGAGCACCATCAAGGGAATCATTGAAACAAGCATGTAATTGGGAGGTAGAGATCCTAATATGAGAAAAAGCATCTACCTCAAGTTCATAGCAAACATGGGTTAAGCGCTCAACAAATGGTCTATGGTATGCATATGAATCATTAACAATACCAAATAAAATGAAATGACTAAATACATGGATCAATGCAAGACAATCCAAGCATAACATGCATAGGGTGTAGTGAAGATAGTGTGGTACTCAACATAATATAAAGAACAATTGTTCATCATGTGTGAGGAAATCAAGTCAATTATGTGACAAGCATGGAAATGGATGCCATCAACCGCATGAAACGGGCAAGTTTGAAACATGGGTGACACAACATAGACAAGGATTGAAATCAAGTCATGCAAGCTAGTAGTGCAAAGATGCAACATACTAGAAGAAATCATGGCAATCATGTCATGTGAGAAAATAATAGGCATAGACGATGCACATGACATATCGCAAGCACGGACACAAGCAAGATCGATGTATCATCATAGGAATGGTTTATAAATGGAACATGGCAATAACAAGCAATATCTCCACCAAGCTTGCAAATACGCATACAAGTACTAGCATCAATCATTATGTGTAATGCAAAGCATGGCTCACAAATGCATGTCAAAGGTATAAAATGAGCATATCATGCAAAGTGAACATGGCAATATGGGCATAAAGTGAGAAGTGGTAGATAACCCATAACCATGTCAGGACCATGTAGAAGAAATGTGCAAAGTCTTTGCACGAAGGGAGCGGTGATAAGGACAATCCATGAGATTCCAAATCATCATTGCTCCCTAGAGCTCATTCTGTCAACTCATGGGATTGTGAGGTTGACGAGGAAGGATGTGTGCCTACAAAACAAGTAGATAAACGAAACAAAGTGTGTGTGCGGTAAATGTACACATCATCCATCATGATGTGTATGTGCACATGAGAGTTGGCACAAGATAAGCAATGCTCAAAGAAATTTGAGGCATGGTAGAGAAATATATCATCCATCATGCATTGATAGTTATTGTGTTCAACATGATTGGGACACAAATTATAGCAAGTGTGTGGCACAACAAAAGCATTTTTATTCATGGGATGTATATGGTGCACACAATCATATGAATGGTGCAAAGTATAGGATGGATCAAAATATCCTAAAATGCACAAGGAAACTATGGGGGTCTCCTCATGAGCAATAACAGAAGCATAACATGGAGAAAATTGACAACATGGCAAACAACGCATGTTCGAAGCTAGGTGTTCATGGCATGGCATATGATAGAAATGATACAAGCACCGGTACGCGTCGGTGCTATACAAACGACTTTTAACCCCTTTCCGCGACGACAATTGGAACCGTCGCCAAGTGAGTGTGGGCGATAGGGGGGTCCTTCCCACATGAACCAGAAACCATTGGGGGTAGGCCCTCCTGGCACACAAGCTAGAGAAAAATGAGCTCATGTGAGGCGTCGAAACCCAATTGTTTCTATTCGTATGTACATCCCACACGGTGAATCCGAGAAAAACATTTCCGTTTGTATGTATATCACACACAGTCAATCCAAGAAGAACATTTCCGTTCTCATGTACATCCCACACAGTGAATCCAGGGAAAACGTTTCTGTTCGTATGTACTTCCCACACAGTCAATCAAGGGAAAACATTTCCGTTCGTATGTACATCCCACACAGTAAATCCAGCGAAAACGTTTCTGTTCGTATGTACATCCCACACAGGTTTATGTATAGGCTCGTGTGTGATACGTGTAACTATCACACATGCTCTGCCTTGGTTAACCATTTACTTTTATCAACTACATCACACATGATTTGATGAAGAAAACTGTGTAGCATTGGGCTATCCATCACAAGCGCTTTTACTTCTAGAACCGTTTACAACGTTCCATGACCCATTTCGCAGGTTTATTAGTTTACAATTAATAATTCCAGTATGACGAAAATTCACATTTCATATCGAATAGTTGTTTGCCAATTTCATATCAGGCACATAGATATATTTTAACATCACATTACGATAGCTACCGGAAAACAGCACAGTACAACATATAGATAGTTCAACTTCATAAGAACAATATTAGAACAATATATTCATGTCCCTAATCAACATCATCCAGGCTCGCCTTATCCACCTCTGCTTTCAGTTCAGTAAGAACCTGTTTTGCACTGTCCACCTGGGAAAGTGCCTCCTCCTTTGCCAACACCATCTTAGCAAAGACTGATTTAAAAAATCTGAGCTCATTCTCCACCTTCCTCTTTTTATCCCGCATCTTCAAATATTCTTCAGAGTAGACAACACTTTCTCTAAGCCTACCTCTGTTCTCTTCCTGATACATGCTCCAGAACTTTGCTAGGCACATCTTCAAAGACTGTGGCCACTCTTGATCAACCCACTCCAGGTAAGAACAATTCCGTTAATCCTATAATATTTAAAACTAGATCAGTAACAATTGTAGGGAAAATAGGTTTATAGCAACATAGAAAATCACCAATACTTATTTTGAAAAACTGAAGAAACGGGTTAATTATGACATATCTTCTCAAAAAGATCAATTTGCAAATGAATTAATTGCTACTGACACAACAACCGAATTCTGAAACATCAGAGGCAATAATTAATTACAACACTACAAGTTCTTACTGATGTACTATAAATAACAAATTGAACATTTTAAGAGGAAGGTAAATATAACTGCAATAGCATAGCGACAGTGTTTGGATGACAGCAAATTGATACTAATAGGTGTGTACATGCACAAATTTAGTAACATAGAACTAATAGCACTAAGGCGTCCACTATGTATGCCAAAACCGGTGTAAAGACAATTGTTGCCACATCTCGCACCGGTGCCCTGCACTGGCGAGCCGTTGTAGCGGAAAAAAATCAGGCACCAAAACTTCAGAGCACCTAGTTGCTCCGACTCCCAGTTCCTTCGTGCCATAAATATTTAGTATTTTACTGCTTGGTTGCTCGGATGTGTGGACAAGTTGGCTCCACAAACTGCTGAGTCGGTGCCAAATAATTTTCTAATGGCACCGCTGATGAGATGGCAACATTTTTAGATACTAGGTACAAACTGTGACACTGCCTTGGGATGTGTTTGGTTGAAGGTGTGGTATGAATGGGTTGGGACAACGAAAGAGGGTCTAAATTTCTCTGCACATGCTAGAAACTTCCTCCCACTTTCCACAGATTCAAACGCAACTAGCTTCACGCATGGAGATTGATGGTGACAACGAGCAGACATATCTTCAGCCACCCTGATCCATTCATTGCAACTGATGGTCCTAGGGAACTACAAGAGGAAGAAATGACTCAAATCGCCCGCCGGGTAATAATCCTTCATTCCAAGACATAGCCCGAGAGAGAGAAGAGAGGCAGACCCGCGTGGTGAAGGAGTCGTCGGAGGAGATGGAACCGTTGGAGAGGTCTTTGAAGAAGACCATGGCGATCTCGGCGGTAGGATGCGAGACAGCTAGAGCGAGGAAGAAAGGGAGGAAGCGGCTATAGCTTAGGAAGGAAGGAAGGGGGAAATAGGGGAAATGTGACTTGTGGTCAGTGAGTAAAGGGGATGGGGAGGGGGGAGGGTAGATATTTCGGCGGTAGGCCAAAAATTTCAAAATGTGGAGGGAAACTTTGTGCTATCGGACACCATTCACTTTGAACGATAGTGTGCGTCGCAGACAATTCTTCTGCTTAACGCCCATGGGATGAGTTTGATAATTGAAATTTTGGTGGAAATTTTCCCATGTATGGCATTGCATAATTTAACATCGCTTGCTAATTTGGGCACACAAAAGAGCATACAGCACACAGACCATACTTACTGGATCGAGCAATTTTAGTAATTAAACTGAGACAGTTCACCTAAACATTGATCTAACAAAAGACCAGCATTAAAAACAAAGCCTAAGTACGAATAATTTTAACAAATCTACCGCCGTGCTGGCCTATGGATCACCGGTGTGAGATGAGACATCGATGACTTGTCCTGGCGACATGCCGCCATTGGTGGACTCCGCGTCCCCCTTGCTGAAGTCGACCGCGTCCTCGTCCCCGTCCTCGTCCTCAGTGCTGCCCTCAAGGTTGTAGTACTCGTAGTAGTGGCTGTGACAGAGCTCTCGTTGGTACTCCACCGTCGATTCCTCGATGGACACTCTTCTCTACCTCGACCTGGGCATGCGCAACTCCTCCTCCTGGCGCTCCTCGATCTCCCCGCACGACGACCTCATGAGGAAGCATGTGCTCCATGGCCACCGCCGCCTTTTCAGACGTGGGTTGCATGCTGGATTCCGAGGTGGTCTGGAATATCTTGGCATGGATGGCCTCGACTCGGGCCAGTACAACATCGACGACACGGACGGTAGCTCGAGCGCTCTTGGTGTTTGGGGCCACCATCGCAGCAGCAGCTGTAGCTGTCTCGGCTGCTGCAGCTGCCCTGTCGGCTGCCGTAGATGCCCTCTCGGCGGAAGCGGCCGCTCAATGCAGATGCGGCGGCACTCTCGGCATAGGCGGACGCGCTCTCGGCGCAGGCGGCGGCGCTCGGGGGGACGCGGCCATCGTACGGGCCTTCATGAAGCATTTCCACAGCGTCATCTTTGCAAGAAGGGGTGTGGGAATGGGGATCGGGATTTGTGGATTCGGGGGTTGCCGGCACAGGAGCAGACGAGCCGGCGAAGCTTAAGGAAGAAGACTTAAATAGACCCAGAAGTTTTCATCGCAAACGATTCCTACAAAACAACTATGTGTGATGTTGTAGATATTTTTTATTAGCTGTGAAAGACGAATTTGGAGTAAAGTGGCAACGGATGGTGTTTTAAATGTACGAGAAAAATTGTAGTACTAATACAACTTTCATGTCAAATTATGGTAAATTTCACGGGTCATTTGACCTTTTAAGACATTTAAGTGATTTTCTAGCCTTTTAATGACAGTAATTGAAATTTGAACTACATGTACATGCAGCAGCTAACCAAAACGGTTTGAAAAGTCATATTTGCTGTACTTGTGTGTGATTTAATTCCACGTGCAGTAAATTGGAAGGAATTTTCAAACATATTGGTCTTACGGCTAAGACACAATTAAGCATGGAGTGCCCTGGGATTTAAATTCCAAAAAGTTAAAAACATGAAACCTTGCTTGATGTAATGTCATACCACCAAGATGATGTGGTACAAAAATTGGCATGTTTGACGAAAGTTTGGACACACACCCCCCACAAACCGGAGCAAGTCACTAGAAGGCTCGTGGTTCCGAGAGGGAACAATGCATGTTTGATGACGAACGGCAGATAGCTTCGACTTACGGCCTTCAAAAAAATTCTACGTGTAATGTGCAGTAATACTAACTGTCATGTGAAAATTTGGAAAATTTTAGGGGTCATTTGACGTTTTGAAGTCATTTAAGTGATTTTCTAGCCAGTTAATGACCATAGTTCAAAGTTGAATTAGATGTACATCCAACGGCTAACCATAACGGTTTGAAAAATCATGTTTGTGTACTTATGTGCGAGTTAATTCCATGTGCTGTAAATTAGAAGGAATTTTCAAACATATTAGTCTCACGGCATGGCCACGTGCATGGAGTGCCATGGCATTTTATATCCAAAAAATTAAAAAATGATCAGGAAAACATGAAACTTTGCTTTATGTAATGTAATGCCACTAAGATGATGCGGTACAAAAATTGGCCTGTTTGATGAAAGTTTTGACACACACACCCCTCGCAAACCGGAGCAACTCACTAGAAGGCTCGTGGTTCCGAGAGGGAGCAATGCATGTTTGATGACAAACGGTAGATAGCTTCCTCTTATAGCCTTCAAAAAATTTATACTTGTAATGTGCACTGATACAAACTGTCATGCGAAAATTTGGAAAATTTCAGGGGCCATTTGACCTTTTGAAGACATTTAAGTGATTTCCTAGCCATTTAATGACAGCAATTCAAATTTGAACTAGATGTACATGCAATGGCTAATCATAACGGTTTGAAAAATCATATTTGTGTACTTGTGTGCAAGTTAATTCCATGTGCAGTAAATTAGAAGGAATTTTCAAACATATTGATCTCACAGCATGGACACATGCATGGAGTGCCATGGCATTTTAATTCCAAAAACTTAAAAAATGATCAGGAAAACATGAAACCTTTCTTGGTGTAATGTCATGCCACCAAGATGATGTCGTACAAAAATTGGCCTGTTTGACGAAAGTTTGGACACACACCCCTCACAAACCGAAGCACCTCACTAGAAGGCTATTGGTTCCGAGAGGGAAAACTGCATGACATGTTTGATGACGAACGGCAGATAGCTTCCTCTTACGGCCTTCAAAAATTTTCTACGTCTAATGTGCACTGATACAAACTATCATGTAAAAATTTGGAAAATTTCAGGGGTCATTTGACCTTTTGAAGACATTTAGGTGATTTGCTAGCCATTTAATGACCGTAATTCAAATTTGAACTAGATGTACATGCAACGGCTAACCGTAACGGTTTGAAAAATCATATTGTGTACTTGTGTGTGAGTTAATTCCATGTGCAGTAAATTAGAAGGAATTTTCAAACATATTGGTCTCATGGCATGGAGACATGTACATGCATGGAGTGTCATGGCATTTTTAGTCCAAAAAATTAAAAAATGATCAGAAAAACATGGAACCTTGCTTGATGTAATATCATGCCACCAAGATGATGTGGTACAAAAATTGGCTTGCTTGACGATAGTTTGGACACACACCCCTCACAAACCAGAGCAACTCACTAGAAGGCTCATGGTTCCGAGAGGGAACAATGCATGTTTGATGATGAACGGCAGATAGCTTCCTCTTACGGACTTCAAATTTTTTCTACTTGTAATGTGCACTGATACAAACTGTCATGTGAAAATTTGGAAAATTTCAGGAGTCATTTGACCTTTTGAAGAAATTTAACTGATTTCCTAGCCATTTAATGACCGTAATTCAAATTTGAACTAGATGTACATGCAACGGCTAACCATAACGGTTTGAAAAATCATATTTGTGTACTTGTGTGCGAGTTAATTCCATGCGCAGTAAATTAGAAGGAATTTTCACACATATTGGTCTCACGGCATGGACACATGCATGAAGTGCCATGGCATTTTAATTCCCCAAAAAATTGATCAGAAAAACATGCAAACCTTGCTTGATGTAATGTCATGCCACCAAGATGATGTGGCAAAAAAATTGGCCTGTTTGACGAAAGTTTGGAGACACTCCACTCAGAAACCTGAGCAACTCACTAGAAGGCTCGTGGTTCCGAGAAGGGAACAATGCATGTTTGATGACGAACGGCAGATAGCTTGCTCTTACGGCCTTCATTTTTTATACGTGTAACATGCACTAATACAATTGTCATGTGAAAATTTGGAAAATTTCAGGGGTTATTTGACCTTTTGAAGACATTTAAGTGATTTTCTAGCCATTTAATGACCGTAATTCAATTTTGAACTTCATCTACATGCAACGGCTAAACATAACGGTTTGAAAAATCATATTTGTGTACTTATGTGCGAGTTAAAAAATCATTATACGATGTAAATATCTGGTGTTCAAAAAAGAAAATGTAAAATCTGGCAAGACAACCAGCCCCACACGATTGGCACTCTATTTCGCGCCTCAAGGTTTGGAAGGTAAGTCGCGTGCTTTATTAATCTGAAATGGTTCTGCCTTGGGAACCATCGGCTATTATGTTCACACACGGATTTTGCTGCGGGAGTCGTGTGTTATTCACACTACACTACTCATAAATTCCGGCGACCGACGTGTGTACTATTCCCGACGATCTAGATTTCGGCCGCCAATAAATACTACTTTGCTCACGTTGTCCCACCTGCATTTTCATCTAGATCCTCCCCTTGCTTGCCCTCTCTCACTCTTTCTCTCTCTCTCTCTCTCTCTCTCTCTCTCTAATCTCTTCCATGGCATCGCCGGTCTGCCCACGTGCCGACGAGGAGTCGCCATCCTCCGAGGACGCTCACTCGAAGAGCAGCGACAAGGACACCTACGCACCGTTGGACGAGGTTGCGCCGGATCCCCCAACTTTGGATTGGTTTTGGGGCCAGTATGATTTTTGTATTTGGAAGTCGCTGCCCCGTCTGAGAAAGCCAGGCAAGTGGCTTTCAATAAGGAGATGCCGAAGGAGGATGCCAGGTACCAGGCGGCCCGTGAAGCCCGTGATGCCTCCTGGAAAAAGGAGGCGGCGTAGCTTTGGGGGCGGGGGCGTCGTCGTGCGGAGGAGGTGTACGAAGATGAGTACTTAGCGAGGAAGGCCAGAGGCGCTAGGCGCCTCGTCGCTGCATGGAGCTGGGCCGATAAGCTCCAGTGTGCCACCGACGAGGAGCTCCGGTGGGCGCCCAACGAAATGGGAAGAACGTTCGTGCGCGTCTGCATCCAAGAGGTAGATCGGAACGTCAAGCGCTGCGAGGCGGAGGAGGCGGAGTACTGCCTCCGCTCTGGGAAGACACCACGCACCAGGGAGCTGCTGGCGAGGGGCTGCCAGAATACTGGCCCCAGGAGGGATTATTAGTTTTAGTATTGTTCATTTTCAATATTATGCATTGTACCTAGTAGTTAAGTATCATCACATATATGTGATGATATTATATATATTCTGTGATGAACTATTGAACAATTAATATTATATATATTATGAATTCCATTTTCTATCAGTTTTTGTATACTAATTTGAATATATCTGTTATCATCCACATATACAGAATGGAAAGCGTATAAACACACATTAAAACAGAACATATAAGAACGGAAAAAAAAGTACACACATTGAAATAGAGCAATAGTATGATTGTTGTGAATACATAGCTATCCACGTCGAAATGACTCAACAAAATAAAACGCGTCCATCAGACCATGACCAGCAGCCCTTGCCTACGATAGCTCTTTGCTCTGCCTGAACTCATGTAGGCGCTCGTCCAAGGGGTCGACACTCTCATGGTACATCTGGAGCACGATCTCGAGCTCCAAGTTGGGTATTTCATCGGAGATAACCACCTCGAGGATGCGACGGCCATGTTCCTCCACTGCGCCTAGGTGGACACCTGGGCCAAGGAGGCGGTCGAGCCTACCGACTAGGGCGTTGGCATCGAGCGGGCCGCGGACAAGGTGAATGGTGCGACCCATGCGAACGGCATGGCAGGCGTCCGGTGCAAGTACGGCGCGTCCGGCCTCTGGTGCAAGTATGATGTAGAGGGCCCGTGCCCACTCCTCGCGAGGAATGGGGGTACTGACGAGATGTGTACCCAGTTGCGATGCCCTGTCGACCGCAGGCAAGCGCCGATGGATCCGTTCTTGCTGTGCGGCGCGCCGCGCCTCTCGCTCTGCTGCGCTCCAATGGTCTCGCCGTGCGGCGAGCTGCAGCCTATCGGCGCGAACGCGCCTAGCTTGCTCTGCGGCGCGCCATCGATCATGTTGTGCGGTGAGCTGCGGCCTCTCGGCGCTGACATGCCTATCTTGATCCACGGCGCTGAAGCGCCTTGCACCAAGGGTCTGCTCAATACTGGTGATGACGCGCATCACGGCATCGTCCATCACGTTGCCGGGGAGTGCCATGGCCTCGATGGGCCGTGACGCCTTCTGGTTTTCCTCATCGACGAGGTTGATTGCAGGAGGCGGCGCTTTGGTGTGTTGGCATGCTTGGAAAAGGTGGATGTGCTACAGGCTATGCTTGTTGCCTCCGTGCATCGCGCCGTGCCTAGGTTTATGTGCAATCTTGCTGGGTGGCGGGAAACAGGTGAGGAAATGGTGGGAAACGGCGGCGTGTTCATAGAGCGCCATCAATTAATGGAAACTTAGCATATAAGGAACATCGAGCTAGCACAAGAAGTAGATGATGATGAGATGAGCATGGACCACACTATGGAACCCATCGGTGATGAATTCATCAATCGCAAACGGTTGTACACTAGCAAGCATTTGCCCACAACACACACGGCTTACTCCATCACAAACAGGTCGGATGGATCAACTATATGCCACGTATACACATTGTCAAAAAGTAATACGGTAGATCTTTTTTAACATATGTTAAAAATAAAATTAAAATAAAAAACAAGGACCTCAAGGTTAAATTAGCTGAGGGAATCGGTCATTTCGGTCATTTGACCGAAATGACCCATCCTATCAGTTAATTTGACATCAACACAACTTCCCATCCAGTCACCCATCTGATGGTTGCTCCAGCTTGAGCACACTTAACTTGAGAGTTCTCTTAGATGAGCTACTAGTGGAACAGCTAGTCCTTGCTGATATAGGATGCCTCTTCGCATCCTTATGGTGTATCCAGATGACCGTCCATCCCCCAATGGCCAATACATGTTGTGTAGACAGAGCATAGCACATACGTCTCATTAGAAGCAATAGTCTGTGTTATTATCGGTCTTCACACACATTTCTGATTACAGACCTGTTTGCCGTGTATTACACACATCTTGTTATATTGAACCGTTTCTATTCCCTTGTCTCAACGCAAACAGTTCATTCGAGTGAACCACATGCCATATATTGCATACACCTTGATTTGCCTGACCGTTTTTTTACTATATACTGCAAGGCAATAGCCTCACAGCTCTTTATTCATCAAAATAATAAAGTTCACTGTACAAAAGGAAACAAAACAAGAGAAAGTAAATTACAATACTTACAAAGAGAACTAGGGGAGAGAGTCTATCCAAGCTAACAGGCTATCCCTATGTCTACATTTGAGTATGTGTGCTAACAGAGAAAGGTCATGCACAAAATTCCTCCTCCAAGATCTAAAGCTAGGAGCCTCATTTCTGAAAATCTTCCCATTCCTCCGTGTCTAGATGTTCCAAGCTGCAGTAAAAACCACCTCAGAAAAGAAAGTTCTATTGAATTCTTTCTTAGAAGCTGAGGCCATCATGAAAGTGGACTGGTTGGGTAGGGTCTGCCAAGAAATTCCAAGATAATTCCAAACTCTTTGACTAAAATTGCAGGAGAAGAACAGGTGGACTCTATCTTCATGTAGGGAAGATTGGCGAAGAACACAAGTATCACCCTGGATGTTCCAATGTCTCCTTTTCATCATGTCACGTGTGTTAAGGCGATCCATCAATAAAAGCCACCCGAAAACCTTGATCTTGAGTGTACAGGAACATTTCCATATCCACTTAAAGACCGGATCAATCCCCAAATGAGAGAAGGTGAACTCATAGTAGAGCTTAGACTGATACTCCCCGGATTTAGACGGCCATTTCCAAATATCCTTCTCATTTGGATCCAATCTGATGGGTTGCAACAAAGCCTGAAGTTGAGATAGTTCCAGATATGCTTCCGAGGAGAAGGGAAGTTGGAAACCCTCAACCATTAATTGGTAATCAAAGAAGTCCTTGAGTGTTATCATATCATCAATGGAAAATGAATGAAGCCTAGGGAAACGATCCTTAAGGGCAATCACTCTATTGTCAATTTTCCAACGATCAAGCCAGAACACCACCGTGTCCCCTGCATGCACCTGTGCAGTGGCTAACATACAAAATTTGTCGTCCAATTTCAGCACATCACGCCACCAAAATGAGCTACAAAGCTGAGTAACTTGTGGAGTTTATGAATGATAATATGAATCCCAAATAAAATTAACCCATGGAACACCTTTCTTGTTGAACAACTTAAACAAGTGCTTTATCAGAAGGGCTTCATTTTGAACTCCCTAATGAGTGACGCCTAGGACACCATACTATTGGAAATATTCCCTAGAGGCAATAATAAAAGGATTATTATTATATTTCCTTGTTCATGATAATTGTCTTTTATTCATGCTATAATTGTATTATCCGGAAATCGTAATACACGTGTGAATACATAGACCACAATATGTCCCTAGTGAGCCTCTAGTTGACTAGCTCGTTGATCAACAGATAGTCATGGTTTCCTGACTATGGACATTGGATGTCATTGATAATGAGATCACATCATTAGGAGAATGATGTGATGGACAAGACCCAATCCTAAGCATAGCACAAGATCGTGTAGTTCGTTTGCTAGAGCTTTTCCAATGTCAAGTATCTTTTCCTTAGACCATGAGATCGTGTAACTCCCGGATACTGTAGAAGTGCTTTGGGTGTACCAAACGTCACAACGTAACTGGGTGACTATAGAGGTATACTACGGGTATCTCTGAAAGTGTCTGTTGAGTTGACACGGATCGAGACTGGGATTTGTCACTCCGTATGACGGAGAGGTATCTTTGGGCCCACTCGGTAATGCATCATCATAATGAGCTCAAAGTGACCAAGTGTCTGGTCACGGGATCATGCATTACGGTACGAGTAAAGTGACTTGCCAGTAACAAGATTGAAAGATGTATTGGGATACCGACGATCGAATATCGGGCAAGTAACATACCGATTGACAAAGGGAATTGTATACGGGGTTGCTTGAATCCTCGACATCGTGGTTCATCCGATGAGATCATCGAGGAGCATGTGGGAGCCAACATGGGTATCCAGATCCCGCTGTTGGTTATTGACCGGAGAGCCTTCTCGTTCATGTCTACGTGTCTCCCGAACCCGTAGGGTCTACACACTTAAGGTTCAGTGACGCTAGGGTTGTAGAGATATTTGTATGCAGCAAACCGAAAGTTGTTCGGAGTCCCGGATGAGATCCCGGACTTCACGAGGAGTTTCGGAATGGTTCGGAGGTAAAGAATTATATATGGGGAGTCGAGTTTCGGCCATTGGGAAAGTTTTGGGGGTCACCGGTATTGTACCGGGACCACCGGAAGGGTCCCGGGGGTCCACCGGGTGGGGCCACCTATCCCGGAGGGCCCCATGGGCTGAAGTGGGAGGGGAACCAGCCCCTGGTGGGCTGGTGCGCCCCCCCCCATTGGGCCCCCCTGCGCCTAGGGTTGGGAACCCTAGGGGAGGGGGCGTCTCCCGTTGCCTTGGGGGGGAAGGCACCCCCCTTGGCCGCCGCCCCCCTAGGAGATCCCATCTCCTAGGGATGGCGCCCCCCCTGGGGACCCTATATATAGAGGGGGGTAGGGAGGGCAGCCGCACCCTTGCACTTGGCGCCTCCCTTCCCCCTTGCTACACCTCTCCCTCCCGCAAACGCTTGGCGAAGCCCTGCCGGGATCCCTGCTTAATCCACCACCATGCCGTCGTGCTGCTGGATCTTCATCAACCTCTCCTTCCCCCTTGCTGGATCAAGAAGGAGGAGACGTCACGCTGATCGTACATGTGTTGAACGCGGAGGTGCCGTCCGTTCGGCGCTAGGACCTCCGGTGATTTGGATCACGACGAGTACGACTCCCTCAACCTCGTTCTCTTGAACGCTTCCGCTCGATCTACAAGGGTATGTAGATGCACTCCTCTCTCTCGTTGCCAGATGAACTCATAGATTGATCTTGGTGAAACCGTAGGAAATTTTTTGTTTTCTGCAACGTTCCCCAACAGTGGCATCATGAGCTAGGTCTATGCGTAGTTCTCTTTGCACGAGTAGAACACAAATCTGTTGTGGGCGTAGATGTTGTCAACTTTCTTGCCACTACTAGTCTTATTTTGCTTCAGCGGTATTGTGGGATGAAGCGGCCCGGACCGACCTTACACGTACGCTTACGTGAGATAGGTACCACCGACTGACATGCACTAGTTGCATAAGGTGGCTAGCGGGTGTCTGTCTCTCCCACTTTAGTTGGAGCGGATTCGATGAAAAGGGTCCTTATGAAGGGTACATAGAAGTTGACAAATCACGTTGTGGCTTTTTCATAGGTAAGAAAACGTTCTTGCTAGAACCCTATTGCAGCCACGTAAAAGATGCAACAACAATTAGAGGACGTCTAACTTGTTTTTGCAGCAATTGCTTTGTGATGTGATATGGCCAAAAGTTGTGATGAATGATGAATGATATATTGTGATGTATGAGATCATGTTCTTGTAATAGGAATCACGACTTGCATGTCGATGAGTATGAAAACCGGCAGGAGCCATAGGAGTTGTCTTAATTATTGTATGACCTGCGTGTCAATGATTTAACGCCATGTAATTACTTTACTTTATTGCTAAACCGTTAGCTATAGTAGTATAAGTAATAGTTGGCGAGCAACTTCGTGGAGACACGATGATGGAGATCATGATGATGGAGATCATGGTGTCATGCCGCTGACGAAGATGATCATGGAGCCCCGAAGATGGAGATTAATGAAGCTATATGATATTGGCCATATCATGTCACTACTATTTGATTGCATGTGATGTTTATCATGTTTTTGCATCTTGTTTACTTAGAACGACAGTATTAAATAAGATGATCCCTCATAATAATTTCAAGAAAGTGTTCCCCCTAACTGTGCGTCGTTGCGACAGTTCATTGTTTCAAAGCACCACGTGATGATCGGGTGTGATAGATTCTAACGTTCACATACAATGGTTGTAAGACAGATTTACACATGCAAAACACTTAGGTTAACTTGACGAGCCTAGCATGTACAGACATGGCCTCGGAACACAGAGACCGAAAGGTCGAACATGAGTCGTATGGAAGATACGATCAACATGGAGATGTTCACCGATGATGACTAGTCCGTCTCACGTGATGATTGGACACGGCCTAGTCGACTCGGATCATGTAACACTTAGATGACTAGAGGGATGTCTAATCTGAGTGGGAGTTCATTAAATAATTTGATTAGATGAACTTAATTATCATGAACTTAGTCTAAAATCTTTGCAAAAATGTCTTGTAGATCAAATGGCCAACGCTCATGTCAACATGAACTTCAATGCGTTCCTAGAGAAAACCAAGCTGAAAGATGATGGCAGCAACTATATGGACTGGGTCCGGAACCTGAGGATCATCCTCATAGCTGCCAAGAAAGCATATGTCCTAGAAGGACCGCTAGGTGAAGCACCCATCCCAGAGAACCAAGACGTTATGAACGCTTGGCAGTCACGTGCTGATGATTACTCCCTCGTTCAGTGCGGCATGCTTTACAGCTTAGAACCGGGGCTCCAAAAGCGTTTTGAGCAACACGGAGCATATGAGATGTTCGAGGAGCTGAAAATGGTTTTCCAAGATCACGCCCGGGTCGGGAGATATGAAGTCTCCGACAAGTTCTATAGTTGTAAGATGGAGGAAATAGTTCCGTCAGTGAGCACATACTCAAAATGTCTGGGTTGCACAAGCGCATGTCCCAGCTGGACATTAACCTCCCGGACGAGGCGGTCATTGATAGAATCCTTCAGTCGCTCCCACCGAGCTACAAGAGCTTTGTGATGAACTACAATATGCAGGGGATGGTGAAAACTATTCCTGAAGTATTTTCAATGCTGAAGTCGGCAGAGGTAGAAATCAAAAAGGAACATCAAGTGTTGATGGTCAATAAAACCACCAAGTTCAAGAAAGGCAAGGGTAAGAAGAACTTCAAGAAGGACAGCAAGGATGTTGCTGCGCCCGGTATGCCAGTTGCCGGGAAGAAGTCAAAGAATGGACCCAAGCCTGAAACTGAGTGCTTTTATTGCAAAGGGAAGGGTCACTGGAAGCGGAACTATCCCAAATACTTAGCGGACAAGAAGGCCGGCAACACTAAAGGTATATGTGATATACATGTAATTAGTGTGTACCTTACCAGTGCTCATAGTAGCTCCTGGGTATTTGATACCGGTGCCGTTGCTCATATTTGTAACTCAAAGCAGGAGCTGCGGAATAAGCGGAGACTGGCGAAGGACGAGGTGACGATGCGCGTCGGGAATGGTTCCAAGGTCGATGTGATCGCCGTCGGCACGCTACCTCTACATTTACCTACGGGATTAGTTTTAAACCTCAATAATTGTTATTTAGTGCCAAGTTTGAGCATGAACATTGTATCTGGATCTCGTTTAATACGAGATGGCTACTCATTTAAATCCGAGAATAATGGTTGTTCTATTTATATGAGAGATATGTTTTATGGTCATGCCCCGATGGTCAATGGTTTATTCTTAATGAATCTCGAACGTGATGTTACACATATTCATAGTGTGAATACCAAAAGATGTAAAGTTGATAACGATAGTCCCACATACTTGTGGCACTGCCGCCTCGGTCACATTGGTGTCAAGCGCATGAAGAAGCTCCATGCTGATGGACTTTTAGAGTCTCTCAATTATGAATCATTTGACACATGCGAACCATGCCTTATGGGCAAAATGACCAAGACTTTGTTCTCCGGAACTATGGAGCGAGCAACCAACTTATTGGAGATCATACATACTGATGTGTGCGGTCCAATGAGCGTTGAGGCTCGCGGAGGATATCGTTATGTTCTCACTCTCACTGATGACTTAAGTAGATATGGGTATGTCTACTTGATGAAACACAAGTCTGAGACCTTTGAAAAGTTCAAGGAATTTCAGAATGAGGTAGAGAATCAACGTGACCGAAAGATAAAGTTCTTATGATCAGATCGTGGAGGAGAATATTTAAGTCACGAATTTGGTACAGACTTAAGGAAATGTGGAATCGTTTCACAACTCACGCCGCCTGGAACACCTCAGCGTAACGGTGTGTCCGAACGTCGTAATCGCACTCTATTGGATATGGTGCGATCTATGATGTCTCTTACCGATTTACCGCTATCATTTTGGGGATACACTCTAGAGACAGCTACATTCACTTTAATTAGGGCTCTGTCTAAATCCGTTGAGACAACACCGTATGAATTATGGTTTGGGAAGAAACCTAAGCTGTCGTTTCTAAAAGTTTGGGGATGCGATGCTTATGTCAAGAAACTTCAACCTGAAAAGCTCGAACCCAAGTCGGAAAAATGCGTCTTCATAGGATACCCTAAGGAAACCATTGGGTATACCTTCTACCTTAGATCCGAAGGCAAGATCTTTGTTGCCAAGAAGGGATCCTTTCTGGAAAAAGAGTTTCTCTCGAAAGGAGTAAGTGGGAGGAAAGTAGAACTCGATGAAGTACTACCTCTTGAACCAGAAAGTAGTGCAGCTCAGGAAAATGTTCCTGTGGTGCCTACACCGACTAGAGAGGAAATTAATGATGATTATTAAGGTACTTCGGATCAAGTACACATTCCACACCAGAGTGGTATGGCAACCCTGTCCTGGAAATCATGTTGTTAGACAACGGTGAACCTTCGAACTATGAAGAAGCGATGGCGGGCTCATATTCCAACAAATGGCTTGAAGCCATGCAATCTGAGATAGAATCCATGTATGAAAACAAAGTATGGACATTGACAGACTTGCCCGATGATCGGCGAGCGATAGAAAATAAATGGATCTTTAAGAAGAAGACGGACGCGGATGGTAATGTTACCATCTATAAAGCTCGACTTGTCGCTAAGGGTTATCGGCAAGTTCAAGGGGTTGACTACGATGAGACTTTCTCTCCCGTAGCGAAGCTGAAGTCTGTCCGAATCATGTTAGCAATTGCCGCATACTATGATTATGAGATATGGCAGATGGACGTCAAAATGGCATTCCTTAACGGCTATCTTAAGGAAGAATTGTATATGATGCAGCCGGAAGGTTTTGTCGATCCTAAGAATGCTAACAAGGTGTGCAAGCTCCAGCGATCCATTTATGGGTTGGTGCAAGCATCTCGGAGTTTGAACATTCGCTTTGATGAGATGATCAAAGCGTTTGGGTTTATGCAGACTTATGGAGAAGCCTGCGTTTACAAGAAAGTGAGTGGGAGCTCTGTAGCATTTCTCATATTATATGTAGATGACATACTTTTGATGGGAAATGATATAGAACTTTTGGACAGCATTAAGGCCTACTTGAATAAGTGTTTTTCAATGAAGGACCTTGGAGAAGCTGCTTACATATTAGGCATCAAGATCTATAGGTATAGATCGAGACGCCTCATAGGTCTTTCACAAAGCACATACCTTGATAAGATATTGAAGAAGTTCAATATGGATCAGTCCAAGAAAGGGTTCTTGCCTGTATTGCAAGGTGTGAGATTGAGCTCGGCTCAATGCCCGACCATGGCAGAAGATAAAGAAGAGATGAGTGTCATCCCCTATGCCTCAGCCATAGGATCTATTATGTATTACATGCTGTGTACCAGACCTGATGTAAACCTTGCCGTAAGTTTGGTAGGAAGGTACAAAAGTAATCCCGGCAAGGAACACTGGACAACGGTCAAGAATATCCTGAAGTACCTAAAAAGGACAAAGGACATGTTTCTCGTTTATGGAGGTGACAAAGAGCTCATCGTAAAGGGTTATGTCGATGCTAGCTTCGACACAGATCTGGATGACTCTAAGTCACAAACCGGATACGTGTATATGTTGAATCGTGGAGCAGTAAGCTGGTGCAGTTGCAAGCAGAGCGCCGTGGCGGGATCTACATGTGAAGCGGAATACATGGCAGCCTCGGAGGCAGCGCATGAAGCAAGATGGATGAAGGAGTTCATCACCGACCTAGGAGTCATACCCAATGCGTCGGGGCCGATCACTCTCTTCTGTGACAACACTGGAGCTATTGCCCTTATCAAGGAGCCCAGGTTTCACAAGAAGACCAGGCACATCAAGCGTCATTTCAACTCCATACGTGAAAATGTTCAAGATGGAGACATAGATATTTGCAAAGTACATACGGATCTGAATGTCGCAGATCCGTTGACTAAACCTCTTCCACGAGCAAAACATGATCAACACCAGAACTCTATGGGTGTTCTATTCATCACAATGTAACTAGATTATTGACTCTAGTGCAAGTGGGAGACTGTTGGAAATATGCCCTAGAGGCAATAATAAAAGGATTACTATTATATTTCCTTGTTCATGATAATTGTCTTTTATTCATGCTATAATTGTATTATCCAGAAATCGTAATACACGTGTGAATACATAGACCACAATATGTCCCTAGTGAGCCTCTAGTTGACTATCTCGTTGATCAACAGATAGTCATGGTTTCCTGACTATGGACACTGGATGTCATTGATAACGAGATCACATCATTAGGAGAATGATGTGATGGAAAAGACCCAATCCTAAGCATAGCACAAGATCGTGTAGTTCGTTTGCTAGAGCTTTTCCAATGTCAAGTATCTTTTCCTTAGATCATGAGATCGTGTAACTCCCGGATACCGTAGGAGTGCTTTGGGTGTACCAAACGTCACAACGTAACTGGGTGTAAAGTTATACTACGGGTATCTCCGAAAGTGTCTGTTGAGTTGACACGGATCGAGACTGGGATTTGTCACTCCGTATGACGGAGAGGTATCTCTGGGCCCACTCGGTAATGCATCATCATAATGAGCTCAAAGTGACCAAGTGTCTGGTCACGGGATCATGCATTACAGTACGAGTAAAGTGACTTGCCGGTAACGAGATTGAACGAGGTATTGGGATACTGACGATCGAATCTCGGGCAAGTAACATACCGATTGACAAAGGGAATTGTATATGGGGTTGCTTGAATCCTCGACATCGTGGTTCATCCGATGAGATCATCGAGGAGCATGTGGGAGCCAACATGGATATCCAGATCCCGTTGTTGGTTATTGACCGGAGAGCCGTCTCGGTCATGTCTACGTGTCTCCCGAACACGTAGAGTCTACACACTTAAGGTTCGGTGACGCTAGGGTTGTAGAGATATTTGTATGCAGCAAACCGAAAGTTTTTCGGAGTCCCAGATGAGATCCCGGACGTCACGAGGAGTTCCGGAATGGTCTGGAGGTAAAGAATTATATATGGGAAGTCGAGTTTCGTGGGTCACCGGTATTGTACCGGGACCACCGAAAGGGTCCCGGGGGTCCACCGGAATGGTCGGGAAAGTTTCGGGGGTCACCGGTATTGTACCGGGACCACCAGAAGGGTCCTGGGGGTCCACTGGGTGGGGCCACCTATCCCGGAGGGCCTCGTGGGCTGAAGTGGGAGGGGAACCAGCCCCTGGTGGGCTGGTGCGCCCCCCTTGGGGCCCCCTGCGCCTAGGGTTGGGAACCCTAGGGGAGGGGGCGCCTCCACTTGCCTTGGGGGGCAAGGCACCCCCCTTGGCCGCCGTCCCCCTAGGAGATCCCATCTCCTAGGGCCGGCGCCCCCCCTAGGGACCCTATATATAGAGGGGGGAGGGAGGGCAGCCGCACCCTTGCACTTGGCTCCTCCCTTCCCCCTTGCTACACCTCTCCCTCCCGCAAACGCTTGGCGAAGCGCTGCCGGGATCCCTGCTGCATCCACCACCACGCCGTCGTGCTGCTGGATCTTCATCAACCTCTCCTTCCCCCTTGCTGGATCAAGAAGGAGGAGACGTCACGCTGACCGTACGTGTGTTGAACGCGGAGGTGCCGTCCGTTCGGCGCTAGGATCTCCGGTGATTTGGATCACGACGAGTACGACTCCCTCAACCCCATTCTCTTGAACGTTTCCGCTCGATCTACAAGGGTATGTAGATGCACTCCTCTCTCTCGTTGCTAGATGAACTCATAGATTGATCTTGGTGAAACCGTAGGAAATTTTTTGTTTTCTGCAACGTTCCCCAACACATACTTCTTCGGCTGACAAACCAAATCCCATGCAGCAAGAGATTGTCTAGGATTATCAATACTCCCTTTCCAAAGACACTGCCTTTCAATCTGTTCAATCTGCTCGAGGATACCCTGCGGTATGGATAAGGAGCATAGGAAATATATGGGCATGGATGTGAGGACTGGCTGAAGGAGTTGAAGCCTACTACCCTGATTGAGAAGACAAGAAGATGTTGGTAATCTTCTCCCAATGCGATCAACAAGAGGCAATAGATCATAAATAGTTGGCCTAGAAGTGCCCATGGGTAAACCAAGATACGGAAAGGCATTGAGCCAACAGAGCATCCTAACACAGAAGCAATTCTGACTCCTTCCTCCTCAGACAAGGTCATTGGGATCAGGAAGAATTTACTGAAGTTAACACGCAAACCCGTGGATTCAGCAAAATTCTGCAGCATATCTTTGAGAGCAATTAATTGACTATCAACAGCAGGCAAAACAATCAGGGTGTCATCTATGTATTGGACAATGGGGTAATCATTGGACCTTGTTGGGATTGGCACGGTGAGGATATTACGGATGCACATGTCATTCACCACAGATTGCAGGAGATCCACTGCGATTACAAACAGCAGAGGCGATAAAGGATCACCTTGACGAACTCCACTTTTACATTTAAAGTGCTGACCTGGGACACCATTTAAAAGAACTTATGAAGAACCATATGAAAGTAAGCTACTGACCCAACCATTCCAACGATCATAAAAACCCTTGCACTAATGAATTCTAAGAATGGCTTCATGTTCGATCGTGTCAAAAGCTTTAGTGAAATCTAGCTTCAGTAAAACGATGGGCCTCTTTGAAGCTTTGCATTGGTGTATATATTCAAAACACCATGCTAGGCAATCCTGGATAGAACAACACTTGAGAAATCCATATTGGTTACGGTGGATGCATTGAAGGATTACTTTCTGCAGACGATTCGCCAATAGCTTGGTTAAGAATTTTAATCATGTATTTGTTAATGAAATTGGCCTAATGTCACCAAAAAATTCAGGGCTTAACTTCTTAGGTACGAGGGAAATGACAGAGCTGTTAAGACACTCCAAATTGTTTCCCTCATAAAATTCTGTAACCAAATTCATAAAATCCTTCTTAAGAACACTCCAACATCTCTTCATAAAGAGGCCAGTAAATCCATCCGGTCCAGGGGCCCGATCTGTGGGCATATGCTTAATTACTTCATCCACTCCTTATTTTGTGGAAGGCCTAGATAGAGCCTCCGACCCATCAACTCTTGTCAGGAGGCTGTCAAGATCAAACTTCATGCGAATGCCCTTGGATTGCCCTATACGCAGCTTAAAATCAGCCCAAAACATGGAGGCAAGTTGTTGATGATCAGTCACCACATCGCCTGCAGCATTTTTAATGGAGGAGATGGTGTTTCTGCGGTAACGTTCAGTAGCCATGCCATGGAAAAATTTGGTATTTTCCTCACCCACTTTGATGGATCTGATAGTACATCGCTGCTTCCAATAAATAAATTGCAAACGAAGGATTTCCTCAAGATGAAGTTTGACAATCTTTCGAAAATTCATCTCCGGCCAAGTAAGCGGTCGGAGTTCTTCCAAAAACCATAAATGTATAGAAACACTTTGTTACAATCTGCAATCAGGTTTTTAACCTTGGAAAGGCTCATATGCCACTTCTTAAGAGCATAACATAGAGCTTTAAACTTAGCCGAAATTGCACCAGCAGCAGAAAACTTCCTAACAGGCATATTCCATACCTCAAAAACACATTCACAAAAACCTGGCAGATTTACCCAATAGTTTTCAAAGCAGAAGACTTTGGCCTTTGGAATAGTAGTGGCAACAGAAACCACACATGGCACATGATCCGCATGATGTCCGTGCAAGAGGCATGACCATAGTATTGGGATGATCCAAAGTCCAAGATACCATGGTGAAAAACCAATCAATTTGCTCAAGAAGAGGATTTGTTTGCATATTGGACCAAGCATATTGTCTTCCTTTTATTGGTAGTTCCACCAATTCTAGATGACCAATGATTTCATTGAAAAGGAAGATGTCATTTACATTGCCCCCAGGCAAATTAAGATTCTCCAAAGAACGCACAAAATTAAAATCACCAAGAAGTAGCCATTTCTCATCATATTGTATGTTGAGATTATATAACCACTGAGCAAAATCGTCGCGGGCAGGACTCTGGCACGGACCATAAACTGGAACCAATGTCCAAACTTCAGAAGTGTGTGTGGAAGTGAATTCCACAATGATGCCATAAGAGTAAGCTTCGATAAATTTACCAGAGAAGAAAGCAGAGTTCCAAATAATCACAATACCACCAAAGGCACCAGGCGATGGCATATACACAAAATTATCAAAGCGCCGAGGACAAAACTTCCTAAGAAAATGCTGATCGATATGCATGCATTTAGATTCTTGAAAATAGACAATAGAGCACCCACTTTCCTCTATCTTCTGTTTAACTGCAAGTTGCCTCGCTTTAGAATTAAGGCCACGCACATTCCAACACAAGATCTTCTAGTCTCTAAAGATTGTCTGATTCATTAAAAACCAAAGGAGGTAAAAGCAAAAGCAGGTCACGCAATGACCTACAACATCCACCTAGTAGGAGCATAGAGTTCAACATAGAAAAACAAAAGCAAAGATAAGTGGTGATTAAACATGTTCGTCAGCGAACCAAACTGCAGCAGGCTTCACTCATCATCAGAACCCTTGCTAGAGTTGGCACCAGAAGGATCAGCAACAAGCTTCTCCTCCATTATCTTCTCAGGGGAAATACGCAGTCGTACTCCAATGCGCTGAAGCTGACCGTTTCTTTTGTGTTGCCTAATCACAAATAGTTCATCCGAGTGAACTGTATGCTGTATATCACACACACCTTTATCTGGTTGGCCGTTTCTTTTGTTCCTCCTCATCGTAAATAGTTAATTGAACTGAACTGTATGCCCTGCATCGCACAAGGAACCAAAATCTGAATCGTGTTTGATGCATCCGTCAACGCAAACGTTTTGCACCTTTTTTGACGGGTTTTTTACACCACCGTTTGCGATTATTGCATCGCCCACAGTTTGGTCGACGGGTCTCTGATAGTAGTGTCGCGTTAGCAACACCCTGCAGTAGTGAAGGGAAACATATTAATATCATCACAAGAAAAGCAAATCCCAATAACCATGGGCTTGTCATCTATTCCATATGTGCAAATTGGGTTTATTTTCATGGAATATGCATATTCACTACGATGAGATTGCAAATATGACGTATGGGTGATCTCATGCACAACATATGACAAGTCAAGTGGATTCTCAAACATGACATGACCGATAGAATTTTCACATGATATCCTATGGAGCATAGCATCACAACTAGGCAATTCGACATGCTTAGATGCTCCACCTATTTATTATGAATATGATGATGAGCATGTCGAATTGCCTAGTTTTTTTACCCCCGCAAAGAAAACTAGGCAATTCAACATGCTCATCATCATATTCATCATATATAGGTGGAACATCAGAATACATAGTATGTGGTGAATCCATAAGGTGATCATCATCATGCAAGAAATTGATGTGAAGATATTCCACTAGTGGGAAAAATGAAGCACCCTCATCTATGTTACCTTTGGAGCTCCACTCATGTGGTGTAGGTGAGGTGTTTAAGATCGAAGCTTGGTCAACATTGTTGTCTTGATGGAACCATGTGGGGGGTTCATCATCGTCCACCATGGCCATAGTCATCTCCATGGGAGGTATGAACTCAATGAGGATTGACGCTTCTTCATGTAGGAGATCTAGCACCAAAGAAAACACACTCGGAGTAGAGGTTAAGTTGTTAGAAATCATAGTGGTCTCGCGTGCCCTCTCAACTAGCTCACTCACTAAGTGTTGTGTTTCACTCACTCCCGCTAGGATGCCCTCACTCATATGGTTGGTGGAGTCACTCAAATGGCTCTCAACCACACATAGGATGTGTGGCATGCTCTCGTGTGTGGGGCTAGTAGTGAACACACTCATCCTCTCATAGGAAATGCACTCAATGTCATATATGGTGGAAGCACTCATCTCACTCATGGGGTGGTGGCTCTCCTCACATGGCAATTGGGGCGTCTCGTCATATGTGGGTGTCAGAGAGATGTAGGTGCAAATGTCTCCATGCTCAACTCCTGTCGCCTCTTTGCTTGAAGGGATAGTCACATTCTCAACCTCCTCATCCATAACGCCTCCAAAGATGAATGCCGTAGGATGTGGCATATCATCCTTTGAGACCATCTTGAACAGGAAGCAAGGCCGGTTACCCCCCGACTTTGTGAAAGATTAATTGTGAAGAAGGTATCCATTCCGTCATAAACTTTTCCTTCCTTGCCATTACACTTTGATAGCCCCACCATCTTTGTGATTACCTCCATACCTATTGAGACTAGCTATCCGAGTATTGTCGGGCTTCACGAAAATTTGAGCACCTTAGTGATACGATATCATAGTGTTGCATCATTTGATATATCATATAGTGCAATTTCTTGCCCCCGTGCATATCTTGTGATGCTTGTTTCATGTATATGGGTGAGGCTCAATAATCCTAGTGGAAAGGAAGAGAAGAGCATTTTTTTTCAAAAAAAGCTTCTAAGCAAGAAACAAAGGTCCAAAGCTTATAAGCAAAGAGTGGAGCATGAAAAGAGATACTTATGTATGTGGATATATGGAATAGGAAGCAGTTTTCTTGCATGAATATAGGTTGGTGCCAGGTGGTGAATCATGCCCAAACGTGCAATCAAGCTAGCGTCTCTCCTTGTGTTTGTGCAACATGAGCTTAGTCTTCGTTAGGCAATTTGTATTGCTCGTCCCTATAGTTGCACAAGCCCCATTATCCCATCGTGTGTATTTTTTATTTCCTTCCACTATATTTGTGATCACTTGCTTTGCATTTTGAGTCCTTTAGGATTTATTTCAACATTTACAATATCTTGGACTTCAATTTGGATGAATTTGTGCGACTTGTCCTAACCAAGCCACTCCACAAGCTTTAACTTGTAGGTGTGAGTGAACAAGACCGGTACCAATTCCACTATTCTTTCATTTCACATTGAGTGATATGGGATACATCCGCAACTTTGGGAAAAAGGTAGCTTGGTATTCTTTATCTCATTTCCTACTCACCTCTACTCAAGTCTTGTGATTGATAGCCAACACACAACATCTTTGGTCCTCGACTGCATCGATCGGCTCGGCATCGACATACGACACTCCGAAGCAAGGAAAAGGGACCGGCTCGACGACAAGTTGGATGCACGCATGGATGATATCCGACACGTGTTGGCCAACTACAACTCTTCTTCCCCTTCGTCATCTTCAAGGCAGAGATGCTCAAGTCGCAAATCTTCGAAGCGGGCACACAATGCAAGTACCACACGACACCGTCATCATCTTCGGGACGACCGCCAAGAAATAGGCAAGCCATCTGTGCATGAATACGAAGAGTGCCATCAACTACAAGTTCAAGCACGACAAAATCACCACCAAGGGGAAGCTATGGACACCACCACCACTTCGGCATCTTCGCTAGTTGTTATTAAGGCATCTGCGCCTTTGGACGTATGACATCTTTGCCTACTTCCCACGAGTACGCCTACATCGACAGCATCAAGTCCAAGGCGACCACCTACAATCAAGGGTGACACTTCCATATTTGCATGCCCCTCAAGGAAGATGGCCGAGCATGGGAAATTCCCTTCAATCATGGAGACGAGCTATGAGGTGCCACATCATAAGGGCCTCATAAAAGACGACAGCAAGATGGTCGAGCAAGGGCCATCCCCTTTGACCACGGCGACGAGCGCAAACCTCTCGAACGACATGAAGACGGCGCCCCAATGGGACTATTACTCCGAGTCAAGCTACGACACCACACATGAGACCTTATCTTTGGTCGCGGAGGAGAGCGATGGATGATCGTCGTCGGTTGCGGAAGCTTGTGGCGGATGTAGTCGATGGAACGATACAAGTATCTTGTGGTGGATGAAGATGTAACCGTCCCTAAGTAGCCGAACCCCCTTAGGAGACTCAGATCACAACTCAAACAACGATAAATGCAATAAGAACAAAAATGGGTTAGGTTGTGGAAGTTTTATGTAGTGGTGCAGAAGTTATGACAGAGGGCCTATGCAAAGATGTCAAAATTCGGAAAATTTGATGATGGAAAATGATGGGGTTAGTATTTTTGTGGGATGAAGGATGTCAATAGCTACAAAACAAGCTAAAAACGCGAAAATCGGACTCCAGGTGAATTAGGTATGGCCAAAACGGATATTGGAATTCGGCTGAAACTGGGGGGGTGCAGGCACCCGGGGGTAAGAGAGTGCGGTTGCCGGGGGTGGTCAGGGAGTTGAGCGTAAAAGTAGCCCTGGGGTCCGTGTGCCCAAGGGTAACGGGTGCGGGCGCCCGGGATTGTCACGGGGTTTGGGTGAAAGTTGCCCGGGGATCCCAGTATGCGAGGAAAAGGGGTCCGGGTGCCCTGGGGGTCATAGACTTTGCCCAAAAATGTTCCGGGGGTCTAGATGCCCAGGGAAAAGGGGTCCGGGTACCAGGGGTTGGCCGAGAAGTCTTGATTTTGGGCAAAATTTTAAGATCACGAGCTATGGGCGGAAGAACTTGATTCCAAGTTCCAAATTGGATGGGTAATAAGAAAAAATGGAGCTAGGGAACGCCAAGGGAGGTAGATCCACTTGTCAAACACTAGATCCACGGATCAAAATCAACAAAACCTCACATTTACCAACAAAATGCAAGAAATTTTTTGGGGCTCTTTTTGTGGGGAATTTTCGAATAGGGACAAAAACACACAAAATTAGGCTAGAAAATGGTGGGGTGACTCCCAATTCGTGATCAACGTGGCTCTAGATACCAAGATGTTGTAGGGTGGAGACCCTAAGTGGATATCTTTCACGAATTGTAATGGGGTCCAAGAAGATCACGAAGAACACGAAGAACAAGAAGGGAAATCACACGAGGAACACTCAAGAACAAATACAATCACACATCCACTAGAGCAACAAACACACAAGATTCACAAGGTACAAGAACAATCAAAGGGAACAAGATACATGGTAAAGTTCAACTAAAATCCAAAGAAGATGAGGTTCTGATGATCTAGATAGATCCTTCCCACATGGGGGCCTTGAATCCCTAAGGATCTTCTCCAATGGAGGTCATGATCTCCATGGGAGAGGGTAGATAGGAGCAAAGCTCTCAAGAGCATATCATGTACTTTGATAACCCTAATTCTGAGCTAGTGAATGGGCACCTAGGGTGGACAGAGGGGCCGCACCCTTTGGGGATAGGGGTCCAGGCACCTAGGGTGGTCTGAGGCCTCCGGTGCTTCGCGTATTGGGTTCCCTCTTCCTCCTCCTTCTCCCTTCTTGGATGGTGTGGGTATTCTCTTGCGCCTGAACTCTTCCTCGTCATTGATGAAGCTCCGGTAATACCTATGCATGCACAAGGGAGGGGTGTCAAGTAGTATACCATCCTCGAAGGGGTCAAGTGAACACGTGTAAAGGAGATGCTTAACCTTTATGTATGTAAAGTAGATGTCACACGTTTCACTTGCCGAATGAACTCTTGACATGGTGATGTCCATAGGATGCTCCACATCATCCCGACCCCGTGGAAAGTATCCGACCTTGGATCGAAAACCAAATCACCATGGGAAATACATGGTGTCGCTGTGTAGAAGTGAACGTTTACCAAGTACTCATAGTCTTCAAGCTCGAAGTGGGCATGCTCAAATTTCACACCGGTTTGTGATTCCTTCAAAAGGAGCAAGAACAACAAACACGTGGGAAAACAAATATGGTTAGCGTTAGTGCAAAACCAAGCATTCAAGTGTCCATTCACCGAACAAGTGTTGTCGTCATGCATATCATATGGTGTGACAAATATTGTGTCATGTCATGTAAGCATATGGATTGAGCACAATCAAAGGCATCATTGAAACAAGCATGTAATTGGCAGGTAGAGATCCTAATATGTCTGACAAGAGAATAATCATCTAACTCAACTTCATAGCAAACATGGGTTAAGCGCTCAACAAATGCTCTATGGTATGCATATGAATCATCCACAATACTAAATAAAATTAAATGTCTAAACACATGGATCAATTGCAAGACAATAGAAGCGTAACATGCGTAGGGTGTAGTGAAGATAGTGTGGCACTCAACATAATAGAAAGAACAATTGTTGATCGTGTGTGAGGCAATCAAGTCAATCATGTGACAAGCATGGAAATGGATGCCATCAACCGCATGAAACGAGCAAGTATGAAACATGGGTTATGCAACATAGACAAGCATAGAGATCAAGTCGTGCAAGCTAGTACTGCGAAGATGCAACATACTAGAAGAAATCATGGCAATCATGTCATGTGAGCACATAATAGGCATCGACTATGCCCATGACATATCGCAAGCACGGACACAAAGTACGACCAATGTATCATCATAGGAATGGTTCATAAATGGAACATGGCAATAACAAGCAATATCTCCACCAAGCTTGCAAATACACATACAAGTACTAGAACCAGTCATCATGTGTAATGGAAAGCATGGGTCACAAATGCATGTCAAAGGTATAGAAATGAGCATATCATGCAAAGTGAACATGGCAATATGGGCATAAAGTGAGAAGTGGTATTTAACCCATAACCATGTGAGGGCCATGTAGAAGAAATGTGCAAAGTCATTACACGAAGGGAGCGGTGGTAAGGACAATACATGTGATCCCAAATCATCATTGCTCCCTAGAGCTCGTCCGTCAACTCATGGGATTGTGAGTTTGACGAGGAAGGATGTGTGCC
>NC_041385.1:350786900-350846530 GCF_002162155.2 Triticum dicoccoides | reverse complement strand
TGATGTGTATGTGCACGTGAGAGTTGGCACAAGATAAGCAATGCTCAAAGAAATTTGAGGCATGGTAGAGAAATATGTCATCCATCATGCGTTGATAGTTATTGTGTTTAACATGATTGGGACGCAAATTATAGCATGTGTGTGGCGCAACAAAAGAATTTTTATTCATGGGATGTATATGGTGCACACAATCATGGGAATCATGAAAAGTATAGGATGGATCAAAATCTCCTAAAATTCACAAGAAAACTATGGGGGTCTCCTCGTGAGCAATAATGAAAGCATAATATGGAGAAAACTGACAACATGGCAAACAATGCATGTTTGAAGCTAGGTGTTCATGGCATGGCATATGACAGAAATGATACAAGGGAAGCATATCAATATCATCACAAGAAAACCAAAGGCCAATAATCATGGGCTTGTCATCTATTCCATATGTGCAAATTGGGTTTATTTTCATGGCATATGCATAGTCACTATGATGATATTGCAAATATGACATACGGGTGATCTCATGCATAGCATATAACAAGTGAAGTGGATTGTCAAACATGACGTGACTGGTAGAATTTTCACATGATATTCTATGGAGCATAGCATCACAACTAGGCATTTCGACATTCCCATCATCATATTCATCATAAATAGGTGGAACATCTAAGCATGCAGAATACATAGTATGTGGTGAACCCATAATGTGATCGTCATCATGCAAGCAATCGATGTGAAGATATTCCACTAGTGGGACAAATGAAGCACCCTCATCTATGCTACCTTTGGATATCCACTCATGTGGTGTAGGTGAGGTGTCGAAGATGGATTCTTGGTCAACATTATTGTCTTGATGGAACTATGTGGGGGATTCATTATCATCCACCATGGCCATCGTCATGTCCATTTGAGGTATGAACTCGCTGAGGATTGGTGCTTCGTCATGTTGGAGATCTGGCACCAAAGAAATCACACTCGGAGTAGAGGTTAAGTTGTTAGAAATCATAGTAGCCTCACGTGTCCTCTCAACTATGTCACTCACTAGGTGTTGTGTTTCACTCACTCCCGCTAGGATGTGCTCAGTCATATGGTTGGTGGAATCACTCAAATGGCTCTCAACCTCACATAGGGTGTTTGGCATGCTCTTGTGTGTGGGGCTAGTGGTGAACACACTCAATGTCATATATGGTGGAGGCACTCATCTCACTCATGGGGTGGTGGTTCTCCTCACATGGCAATTGGGGCATCTCGTCATATGTGGGTGTCGGAGAGATGTAGTTGCAAATGTCTCCATGCTCAACTCCTATCGCATCCTTGGTTGAAGGGATAGTCCCATGATCAACCCCTTCATCCATAATGCCTCCATAGATGAATGCCGTAGGATGTGGAAAATCATCGCTCTCCTCCGAGACCAAAGATAACGTCTGATGTGTGGTGGCGTAGCTTGACTCGGAGTAATAGTCCCATTGGGGCTCCGTCTTCATGTTGTTCGAGAGGTTTGCGCTAGTCACCATGGTCGAAGGGGATGGTCCTTGCTCGACCGTCTTGTCGTCGTCTTTTATGAGTCCCATATGATGTGGCACATCATAGCTCGTCTCCATGATCGAAGGGAATTTCCCATGCTCAGCCATCTTCCTTGAGGGGCTTCCAAAGATGGAAGTGCCCCCCTTGCTTGTAGGTAGTCGCTTTGGACTTGTTGATTTTGATGTAGGCGCACACATGGGAAGTAGGTGAAGATGCCGTACGTCCAAAGGCGAAGATGCCTTACTAAAACCTGAAGAAGATGCCGAAGTAGTGGTGGTGGTCGTAGCTTCCTCTTGGTGGTGATGTTGTCGTGCTTGAACTTGTAGTCGATTGTGCTCTTCGTCATCATGCACATGTGGCTTGCCTGTTTGTTGACGGCCGCCCCAAAGATGATGACGGTACAGTGTGGTACTTGCATCGTGTGGCTGCTCCGAAGATTTGCAACTTGAGTGTTTCTTCCTTGAAGATGATGAAGGGGAAGAAGACTTGTAGTTGGCTAACACATGTCGGATGTCATCTATGTGTGCGTCCAACTTGTCTTTGAGCGAGTCCCTTTTCCTTGCTTCGGAGTGTCGTATGTCGATGGCGAGTCGATCGATGCGGTCGAGGACCAAAGATGTTGTGCGTTGCCTATCCATCAGAAGACTGGAGTAGAGGTGAGTAGGACATCAAATAAACAATACCAAGCTACCTTTTCCCAAAGTTGAGGATGTATCCCATGGCACTCAATGTGAAATGAAAGAATAGTGGAATTTGTATCGGACTTGTTCACTCACACATACAAAGTAAAGCTTATCGAGTGGCTTGGTTAGGACAAGTGGCAAAAATTCATGCAAATTGAAGTCCAAGATATTGTAAATGTTGAAATAAATCCAAAACAATTCAAAATTCAAAGCAAGTGATCACAAATATGGAGGATGGAAATAAAGAAACACACGCGATGGGATAATAGGGCTTGTGCAACTACAGGGATGAGCAATACAAATTGCCTAACAAAGACTAAGTTCGTGTTGCACAAACATAAGGAGAGGCGCTAGCTTGATTGCACATTTGGGCACGATTCACCACTTGGCACCAACCTATATGCATGCAAGCAAAATGCTTCCTATTCCATATATCCACATGCACAAGTATATCTTTTCATGCTCCATTCTTTGCTTATAATGTTTGGATCTTTCTTTCTTGGTTAGAAGTTTTTTTGTTCTTCTCTTCATTTCCACTATGCTTATTAAGCCTTACCCACATACATGAAACAAGTATCACAAGATATGCACAGGGGCAAGCAATTGCACTATATGATATATCAAATGATGCAACACTATGATATCATATCACTAAGGTGCTCAAATTTTCCCGAAGCCCGACAATACTCGGATAGCTAGTCTCAATAGGTATGGAGGTAATCGCAAAGATGGTGGGGCCATCAAAGTGTAATGGCAAGGAAGGAAAGGTTTATGACGGAATGGATACCTTCATCACACTTAACCTTTCACGAAGTCGGGGGGTAACTGGCCTTGCTTTCGGTTGAAGATGGTCTCAAAGGATGGATGATCGCTGTCGGTTGGGGAAGCTCGTGGCGGATGTAGTCGATGGAATGATACAAGTGTCCAGTGGTGGATGAAAATGTAACTATTCCTAAGTTGCTAAAACCCCTTAGGAGACTCAAATCACAACTCAAACAACAACAAATGCAATAAGAACTAAAATGGGTCAGGTTGTGGAAGTTTTATGTAGTGGTGCGGAAGTTATGTCCAAGGGCCTATGCAAAGATGTCAAAATTCGAAAAATTTGATGATCGCAAATGATGTTGTTAGTATTTTTGTAGGATGGTGGATGTCAATAGATACAAAACGAGCTAAAGAACGCGAAAATCGGACTCCGAGTGAATTAATTATGGCCAAAACGGTTTTCGGAATTGGGCTCAAACTGAGGGGTGCGGGCACCAGGGGTAAGAGGGTGCGGGTGCCCGGGGTGGCTAGGGAGTTGGGCAGAAAAGTAGCCCGAGGGTAAGGGATGCGGGCGCCCGGGATTGTCAGGGGGTTGGGAAAAAGTTTCCCAGGGGTTCGGATGCCCGGGGAAATGGGGTCCGGGTGCCCGGGGGGTCAGCGACTTTGCCCGAAAATGTTCCAGGGTCCGGGTACCTGGGGTAGGCCGAGAAGTCTTGATTTTGTGCAAAATTTTCAGATCTTGACCTAGGGGTAGAAGAACTTGAATCGAAGTTCCAAATTGGACAGGTAAAAAGAAAAAATGGAGCTAGGGAACGCCAACGGAGGTAGATCCACTTGTCAAACACTAGATCCACGGATAAAAATCAACAAAAACTCACATGTACCAACAAAATGGAAGAAATTTTTAAGGCTCTTTTTGTGGGCAATTTTTGAATTGGGACAAAAACACACAAAATTAGGCTAGAAAATGGTGGGGGACTCCAAATTCGTGATCAACATGGCTCTAGATAACCAAGATGTTATAGGGTGGAGACCCTAAATGGATATCTTTCACAAATTGGAGGGTGTAGCATCCCAATTTTCAATTTGGATGTTATATATAGATCATCATATGCATATCATATTTAATCGTGCATTTTGGTTGAGATCCTAGAAATCTTAAGCAACTAAAGGACCCAAGGAGAGAGTTGGAGGTTTCACAAAATTCACATTTGAATTTTTTATTCAAATTTGAAGAAAATGATCAATTTGATCTTATTATTTTCTCTTCAATTATTTCCAATTAAAAATAAATAAGAGAAGATAATATGACTTCTTCAAATTAATAGAAATATTGGAGAAAGAATTTTAAAATCAAATCATGATCTGGTATTTCATTTGCAATTTTATTTGAATTAGAAAAATGTGCATTTTTGAATATTGCATTTTAGGCCAAAAAAATGTTCACTTTGTTCTAAATATTCTATTTAGACGGTGAAAATTGTTTTTGGTTTTTTCGGATTTTTTTAATTTCATTAGGATTTTCTCCTCGGGCGAATTTAAAAAACGTTTCGCCCGACTGGGCCAAGGGCCCAGCCGAGCCGGCCCGCGCTGTCGCCACCCACATCACCGGCGTGGCCGAGCCGGAGTCTCCTCCGACTCCGACCCGGCTACCCCTCGCCCAAGCCACAATCGCCCCCCTCTCCCACTTTAAAAGCCGACCCGGGGCCCCCTCGGAGCCCCAAGCCGCCTCCGCCGCCCCCCGCCACCACAGTCGCGCCGCCCGCCGCCGCCGTTGCCGCTTGCCTGAGTCACCGCCGCTGCCCGCGCCGATGTCGTTGCCTTGCCACACTGCCACCTCGTCGTTCACCGCCGACGCTGCCGCCTCGCCATTGACCCCGTCGCCGCCGGTTTCTTTTCCCGAACCGGTATGAACTGGAACACCGGTTTTTTTTGTTTTACGGTTTATTGTTTTAGATCGGTTTTCGTTCGGGTTTTATTATTTAGCGGACGTTCGTCCATTCATTCGTTTTAACGAACGTTATTCTCCAGTTAGGTTTAGACAGCGAACGTTCTTCGTTAGTCTTTTCTTTTTATTTTATTTTCGGCCAGGGACTTATCCACGATTATTTTTATCGCGATTGAGCCCCTGATCTTTAAACTAGTATAACTTTTTACTCGTCTATCCAAATTAGATGAAACCAGCGCCGAAACTTCGTCTCGAAGCCCGCTTTCCAGTTAATCAACTTGAACATGATTTTGTACTGTAAAATTTGACTCTAGTCCAGATTAGCAAACAATCTTGTTTCGTTCGTATTTTGAGTTTCGTTGCTCCGTTTGAGTTGAATCTTTTTGCAAATCGTAGCTAATCACATGTACCTACTGTTAAGATCTAATTTACATGTTAATATTGCTGTTAGGTTTTGACTCTTGTTAGTTTAAGTCGTTTGCTTGTTTCACGTTTGATTTGGATCTTTTCTCTGTTTTCTCGTGTTTCGTTTGAGTGATTGCTTATGTATGCTATTGTTTTGTCTACGCTAGATTACCCGAAGTGCGAAGCTTGTTACTACGAGTCTCCAGAGTTTGCAGATCGTCAGCACGGCAAGTTAAACTTTGATCATACTTTTTACCTAGTTTTTACTATGCATTAGTTCTGCCCCACAAATATTTGCATTGGTAGGATTGGGAACATGTGGTTTTGGTTGTAGTGCTTGAGGTAGGAACCTAATACCTTTTGATCACCCCGGAATATACTTATGCTTATAGCTTAGCCATGCTCGTAGACGGGGATTGGATCGTGATTCACACATGGAAGTTTGAGAGTTATTTTAATCATGGATAACATTAAGGTGGCAACTTTAATATACATCTGGGTGGATTGGTTGAGGCACCTGGAGTACCCAGTGTTGTCTGTTTTGGAAATCCCAGAGTACCCGTGTGATTATCCTATGGAATGCCACCCAGGCTCAAAGGGATCATAAGATTATTCATGCTAGAAACTTCCGTGTGCAACCACAAGCCATTATGGGATCTGGCATAGTTGAGTAAGTTGTGTGAGCTCTTGAAGAGGTAGACTAGCAGATGTAGAGGGATGTAGGTGGTACTATCTACCCGGAGTAGGGAGTTAATGCTTCAGAAAGGCTATATCTCGATCATCCGATCATGGATGCGGTAGAGTCTTGTGGGGAAAAGTGCACAAACCTCTGCAGAGTGCATAAACTAATCATGGTTAGCCATGTCACCGGTTATGGACATCTTGAGTATCTAGTACTTGAAACTATTGATGTGATCTCATCATGTTATTCTAAATAATTATGATGTTGGACTAATGATGATACTTATAATTGGGATTTGAGTTGGGGTTACCTTCTCAAATAATGGGCAACATGGGAGTAGTTAAATAAATTTATTCCTTTGTTGTAGGGAAAAACTAGCTTTATGCAAAACCATGAACTTACAGCCTCCACCAGCCAAATATTGCATGTAGTTATAGTTCTTGCATTATCATTGCTTTACAGTGTAACTATGCCAGCATATTCCATGTGCTGACCCGTTTTGGGCTGCAATGTCTTATGTTGCAGACTACTTAGACGATGAATAAGGTGCGATAGGTCATTGTTGTGCACTCAGCTATGCCATTGGAGTTGATGGACTCATTTACCTTTGAAGCCTCTGCAGTTATCTAGTTTAGATGGCCTTCAACCATGATTTATTTTTGTAATCATACTCTTTATGAGGACTCAATGTAATAAGTGTGTGATTGAAACTCTGTTATAATTCCTCAAGTACTGTGCGTGTCAGCATTACCGATCCAGGGATGACACTGATGCACAGAGACTTGACCGTTTGAGGTCTGGTCGCTACAAGATGGTATCAGAGCACTTGCTGACTGTAGGATGCGACCACTAGAATGAGCCACAAGATTTCTCTTCTCTACTCATTTCTAATTCTCCTCTCTTTCTACTCTATAGATGGCAGATCCCAGGAACAATTTCAGTCAGTCGGATGACGACACCCCTTTCGGAAAGCACTTGAAGGAAATCAGAAAGTATATGGGCATCGGATTACCAAGCTTCACGGGGACTTTCTCTACATCTGTACCGGAAGAGGAGCGCTGGAAGATCAAAGTCTGAATACCTGGGACTGGGAGGACCCTTGCGCCAACAACTGAGCCTATTGATTTCTACTTGGATGCACCAAGTTGGAGTATTGGAAAGAGCATGGCCGCACATATCACCTTTGGACGCATATGTGAGGTGTATCACAAGGAGCTGGAGAATACCATTTATGAGATATGTGGCCGCCGAGATGATAAATGGGAGATGGTTCGTACCAAGAGGGATGGATCAATTGCAGCTTACATTCAAGAGATGGGAGATCATATTCGTCGACAGGAGAATCAACAAATTATCCACATGAAGAAGATCAAGAAACTGGTGAGGAGAAACAACAAGCTGGAGGAGGAGATCAAGTCTACACGCGATGGATATGAGGAAGAGATTGCTATACTACTGGAGAAGAATGAAGACCTGACGAAGAAGCTAGGAGTATTCATGGGAGACCCCGCGCCAAAGAAGGACAACCAACCAGGAGACTCCATCATCCTCGACGACACCGACACCAACCCTGATAGCGACGATGATTACATTGATGAAGCTGGAGCAGATATCATGGAGTCGTCTTCTGATGAAAATTTCTAGACGACCACCATTGTAAATAGTAGTATTTCCCTCCAAGTAGTTGAAATGATCGAGTTTGTAATCATAGGTTAGACTGTTTTGTGTGATCTTGTGTGCTATTGATTGAAGTGAAATTGATTGTGTTTGTCTCATGAGCATTATGGGTAGTGAATCTCTCTTAGACCCCAATTCTATTCTGTTTTCTCACCCGTTCTAACCCATCAGATGCCTCTGAGACGTGACAATGGATTTTCCTTCCCACAGGAGCTCACTCAGTTGATCCAGCAACAGAATACTTTGATGCAGTTACTAGTCCAGAATCAGAACCAAGGCAACAACAACAACAACCCACCACCACCAGCCCCTGTTGATCACCTAGCCCGTTTCTTAAGGTTGAATCCGCCGGTGTTCTCTAGTAGCACCGAGCCGATTGTTGCGGATGATTGGCTCCATAAGATTGGAAGAGAGCTGACCACTGCAGGATGCACAAATGCGGAGAGAGTGCGCTTCATCACACATTGATGGACCCGCAGCATCATAGTGGGAGAATTTCACTGCCACTTACCCCATTGACACTGTTACATGGGATCAGTTTCAGCAGGATTTCCGCACTGCCCATGTTTCAGTGGGAGCTATGAGCATGAAGAAGCGTGAGTTTCACAACTTGCGCCAAGGAGGACGTACAGTGGGCCAGTATGTCGATGAGTTTAGTAAGTTAGCACGCTATGCCCCTGATGACGTAGCTACAGATGCCACTAAGTAGGAGAAGTTTCTGGAAGGACTGAATGATGAGTTGAGCATGCAGTTGATGGTGGCAACATTCAACAACTACCGGGAGTTGGTAGACAGGGCTCTTATGATTGAAGGCAAGCAGCAACAGATTGATAATCGCAAAAGGAAGTATGGACAAGGGAGGTACACTTCAGGAGCTCAGTAGAAGCCCCGCTATTCCCCATACTCGGGAGGACATAACCAAAACCATGGAGGACACACGCACAATGGAGCAAGTTCGCACAACCATAGTGGACCCAAGCATGGCAATGGGAATGGAGGAAGCAGCAGCCAGAAACGTTCCAACCCTTCAACACCACCCAAGAGGGATCTGAGCCACATTATCTATTTCAAGTGCCAGAAGACCGGACATTATGCTACTGAATGTCCTGAAGCGAAGAATGGAAATGGCAATGGAGGTTCTTCCAAGAAGCCGAACCCCTTCACCAAAGGTCAGGTGAACCACATCAGCGTGGAGGAGATTGAGGATCAACCCGACGCAGTTGTCGGTAAGTTTTTGGTTAATGCATTTACCGCACTTGTTCTTTTTGATACTGGTGCATCGCATTCATACATATCAAGCGGATTTGTGGATAAGTATAACCTGCCAACCCAAGCCCTTAGGTCACCCATGTTAGTAAGCTTACCAGGAGTAGAGTATATGTCCAGCCGATGGTGTGATCGATTACCCTTAAGCATTCGTAGCCATGTGTTTCCCGCTGACCTAATAATTTTGGAGTCGCAAGGATTGGATATAATATTAGGCATGGATTGGTTATCGAAGTATGGAGGGAACATTGATTGTGCTAGTAAGTCGATATTCCTCACCACCCCAGAAGGAAGAAGGATCAAGTATGTATCCCGGCATGTGCCGAAGATGACTCAAGTGAATTCCTTATCAGGAGTTGTACAGGAGGAAGTACCAGTGGTGAAATATTACCCCGACGTATTTCCGGAGGAGTTACCAGGCATGCCACCGGATCGAGAAATTGAGTTTTTTGATTGAGCTATTGCCAGGCACCGGGCCAATATCAAAGAGACTGCATGGGATGCCCGCACAGGATTTGGAGGAAATTAAGAAGCAGATTAAGGAGTTACTAGATAGGAGTTACATTCGACCAAGTTCGTCACCTTGGGGAGCCCCAGTGCTTCTAGTGGAAAAGTAGGATGGATCCTTAAGGATGGTTGTTGATTATCGTGCGTTGAATGAAGTGACAATCAAGAACAAATACCCACTACCGATGATCAATGATTTGTTTGACCGGTTGCAAGGAGCTAAAGTTTTCTGTAAGATAGATCTTTGATCAGGTTATCACCAGTTGAAGATCCGAGAGCAGGATATACCTAAGACGGCTTTTACCACAAGGTACGGGCTATATGAGTATACCGTTATGTCATTTGGTCCGACTAACGCGCCTGCGTATTTCAAGAACAAGATGAAAAAAGTGTTTATGGAGTTTTCTCATAAGTTCGTCGTGTTGTTCATTGATGATATATTGGTCTACTTGAAGAACGAAGAGGAGCATAAGGAGCATTTGCATTTGGTTCTTGAGAAGCTCAGAGAACATCAGTTGTATGCCAAGTTCAGCAAATGTGAGTTTTGGTTAAAGGAAGTTGGATTTCTCAGACATGTTATATCCGGAGAAGGAATAGCAGTAGACCCTACCAAGGTTGCTTTTGTGACAAAATGGGTGGCACCCACATCAGTTCGAGAGATCAGGAGTTTTCTTGGACACGCAGGATATTATCGAAGGTTCATTGAGAATTTCCCCAGGATTGCAAAGCCCATGACGGAGTTATTTAAGAAGGACACCAAGTTTAAATGTACTAAGGAGTGTGAAGCTAGTTTTCAGGAGTTGAAGAAACGTTTGGTTACAGCCCCAGTGCTGATTCTCCCAGATACACTGAAGGATTATCAAGTATATTCCGACGCTTCACGTCGAGGACTTGGAGCAGTGCTTATGCAGGAAGGAAGAGTTGTTTCATATGCCTCATCACAACTTAAACCTCATGGTTGAATTATGCTACGCATGATCTGGAGTTAGCAGCCGTAGTGCATGCGCTGAAGACATGGAGACATTTTCTCATCGGAAACCATTGTGAGGTATACACGGATCATAAGAGGTTGAAATATATCTTCACGCAGAAGGAGTTGAACCTCGGGCAAAGGAGATGGTTGGAGCTCATCAAGGATTATGATATGAAGTTACACTATCATTCCGGAAAGGCCAATGTAGTAGCAGATACGTTGAGCCGCAAGAGTTATGTTAATATGCTCATGACCAGAGGATTTCCTAAGGAGTTAGCAGATGATATTCGAGAGTTATGTTTGGACATAGTTCTGAGAGGTTATGTTGCAGCATTGGAAATTCAGTCCACTTTGATGGGTAAGATCAGAGAAGCCCAAAAGACTAACAGGGAGATTATTGAGATAAAGGAAAGATGGGCAAAGGAAAGGCTAAAGGATTTCGTGAGGATGAGCATGACACTTTATGGTTTGAGGATCGCGTATATGTGCCTAATGACCCCGAGATCAGGAAGTTGATTCTGCAGGAGGCCCATGATTCGCCATATTCAATTCAACCAGGAAACACTAAGATGTATCTGGATTTGAAGGAAAGTTTCTGGTGGACAGGAATGAAGAAGGAAATTGTCGAGTATGTAGTAGTATGTGATATATGTCAGAGAGTTAAGGCAGAGCATCAGAAGCCAGCTGGATTGCTTCAGCCATTGCCTATACCCTAATGGAAGTGGGATAAACTTGGCACGGATTTTATCACTGGATTGCCCATGACTCATTCAGGCTATGACTCTACCTGGGTTGTAGTCGATCGTTTGATGAAACTAGCTCATTTCATCCCGGTGAAGACCACCTATATGTGTGCTAAGTTGGTGAAGATATACATGACCAGGATCGTATGTCTGCAAGGAGTTCCGAGGACCATTGTATCAGATAGAGGAACCCAATTTACTTCAAAGTTTTTAATCAATTGCATGAAACTTTGGGTACCAGGGTAGAGTTTAGTACATCATTTCATCCACAGACAGATGGACAGACTGAGAGAGTCAATCAGATTCTGGAGGACATGTTGAGAGCTTGTGCACTAGATTATGGGTCTAGTTCGGATGACAATTTGCCATATGCAAAGTTCTCTTATAAGAACAGTTATCAAGCCAGTTTGAAGATGGCCCCTTTCGACGCTCTGTACGGAAGGAGATGCATGACACCGTTATTGTGGGATGAAGTTGGAGATCGACAGTTGTCCGGACCGGACTTAAGAAAGACTCTGAAGAGAAAGTTAAGTTGATTCATGACAGACTCAAGGTAGCCCAGTCCAGGCGGAAGAGATATGTGGATTCTAACGCAAGGAGACAATTTACAAAGTCGGAGACAGCGTATATCTTTGGGTGTCCCCACTTCAAGGAGTTAAGCGTTTTGGAGTTAAGGGAAAGCTAGCACCACATTTTGTGGGACCATACAGAGTTTTGGAACGTATGGAAGAAGTTGCTTACTAGCTGGAATTGCCAGAAGGATTGTCAGGAGTTCACGATGTGTTTCACGTTTCCCAGTTGAAGAAGTGCCACGCAGAGATGGCCGATATTCCTCTAAGAGATACAGTGCCACTAGAAGCGATTCGGTTAGACAGTGATTTGACCTATGAAGAGAAGCCAGTCAAGATTCTCGAGTTTTCTAGTCGAGTTACTCGCGGCAAGGCTATCAAGTTTTGCAAAGTTCAGTGGAGCCACCATACCGAGGAGAAAGCCACCTAGGAGCGAGAAGAAGACCTTCGTAGAGACCACCCAAACCTTTTTGCTGACCAACCCGAATCTCGAGGGCGAGATTCATCTTAAGGGGGGTAGGTTTGTAACATCCCAATTTTCAATTTGGATGTTATACATAGATCATCATATGCATATCATATTTATTCGTGCATTTTGGTTGAGATCCTAGAAACCTTAAGCAACTCAAGGACCCAGGGAGAGAGTTGGAGGTTTCGCAAAATTCATATTTGAATTTTTTATTCAAATTTGAAGAAAAGGATCAATTTGATCTTATTATTTTCTCTTCAATTGTTTCCAATACTAAAAATAAATGAGAGAAGATAATATGACTTCTTCAAATTAAGGGAAATATTGGAGAAAGAATTTTAAAATCAAATTATGATTTTTCTGGTATTTTATCTGCTATTTTATTTGAATTAGAAAAATGTGCATTTTTGAAAATTGCATTTTAGGCCAGAAAAATGTTCACTTTGTTCTAAATATTCTATTTAGACAGTGAAAATTGTTTTTGGTTTTTTAGGGTTTCTTTTATATTTTATTAGGATTTTCTCTTCGGGCGAATTTCTTTTAAAAAACGTTTCGCCTGACTCGGCCAAGGGCCCAGCCAAGCCGGCCCGCGCCGCCGCCACCGACATCACCGGCTTGGCCGAGCCGAAGTCTCCTCTGACTCTGACCCGGCTACCCCTGACCCAAGCCGTCGTCGCCCCCCTCTCCCCTTTTAAAAGCCGACCCGGGGCCCCCCTCGGAGCCCCAGGCCGCCTCCGCCGCCGCCCGCCACAATAGCCGCGCCGCCCGCCGCCACCGTTGCCGCACGCCGCTGCTGCCGCTTTCCCACGCCACCACCTCGCCTGCTCGCCCGCGCCGCCGTCACTGCCCCGCGCCGCCGCCGCCTCCCTATTGGCCCCGCCGCCGCCGCGGGTTTCTATTCCCGAACCAGTACAAACCGGAACACCATTTTTTTACAGTTTATTGTTTTAGATCGGTTATCGTTCGGGTTTTATTATTTAGCAGACGTTCGTCCATTCGTTCGTTTTAACGAATATTATTCGCTGGTTAGGTTCAGGCAACGAACGTTCGTTCGTTAGTCTTTTCTTTTTATTTTATTTTCGGCCAAGGACTTATGCGTGATTATTTTTATCGTGATTCAGCCCCTGATGTTTAAACTAGTATAACTTTTTACTCGTTTATCCAAATTAGATGAAACCAGCGCCGAAATCTTCGTCTCGAAGCCCGCTTTCCAGTTAATCAACTTGAACATGATTTTGGTACTATAAATTTTGACTTTAGTCCAGATTAGTAAACAATCTTGTTTCGTTCGTATTTTGAGTTTCGTTGCTCCGTTTGAGTTGAATCTTTTTGCAAATCGTAGCTAATCACATGTACCTACTGTTAAGATCTAATTCACATGTTAATATTGCTGTTAGGTTTTGAATCTTGTTAGTTTAAGCTGTTTGCTTGTTTAGTGTTTGATTTGGATCTTTTCTCGATTTTCTCGTGTTTTGTTTGAGTGATTGCTTATGTATGCTATTGTTTGTCTACGCTAGATTACCTGGAGTGCGAAGCTTGTTACTATGAGTCTATAGAGTTTGCAGATCATCGGCAAGGCAAGTTACACTTTGATCATACTCTTATATACCCAATTTTTACTATGCATTAGTTCTGCCCCACAAATATTTGCATTGGTAGGATTGGGAACATGTGGTTTTGGTTGTAGTGCTTGAGGTAGGAACCTAATACCTTTTGATCACCCCGGGAATATACGTTATGCTTATTGCCTAGCCATGCTTGTAGACAGGGATTGGATCGGGATTCACACATGGAAGTTTGAGAGTTATTTTAATCATGGATAACATTAAGGTGGCAACTTTAATATACATCTGGGTGGATTGGTTGAGGCACCTGGAGTACCCAGTGTTGTCTATTTTGGAAATCCGGGAGTATCCATGTGATTATCCTATGGAATTCCAACCAGGCTCAAAGGGATCATAAGATTATTTATTCTAGTACAAACTCTAGGATAGATCGAACGGAAAAAATAGCTTTGTGTTATTTTAGTATGAACTCTTGAATAGATCGAACGGAAAGAATAGCTTTGAGGTGGTTTCGTGACCTACAAGCAATTCCTATCTTTTGTCCTCCACTAATAGGAACTCGGGAGTGATTCTTTATTGCACTTTGAGGGATAATCATATGATCCAACTATGTTAGCATTGTTGAGAGGTTGCACTAGCGAAAGTACGGACCCTAGACCTCATTTTTAAGCATTCCAACACCGTTTTTGTGCCCGTTTACTATTTTCTACCTTGCTGTTTTTATTTATTCAGATTATAAAAATATATTTATACCATCCATATTACACTTTTATCACCATCTCTTCTCCGAACTAGTGCACCTATACAATTTGCATTGTATTGGGTGTGTTGGGACACAAGAGATTTCTTGTATTTGGTTGCAGGATCATTTGAGAGAGACCATCTTCATCCTACACCTCTCACGGATTGATAAACGTTAGGCCATCCACTTGAGGGAAAATTGCTACTATCCTACAAAACTCTGTGCTTGGAGGCCCAACACGTGTCTACAAGAATAAAGTTGCATCGTAGACATCAATGATATGCTTGATGAGCTTAGCGGAGCCACCATCTTCTCTAAGATTGATCTTAAGAGCGGCTACTATCAAATACACATCCAAGAAGGCGATTAATGGAAAACCGCATTTAAGACCAAATTTGGCTTATATGAATGGCTAGTTATGCCAATGGGTTTATCCGAAGCACCAGGTACTTTCATGTGAGTCATGCATTTTGTTCTTTGACCTTATATTGGTGTATTTGTTGTGGTCTACTTTGACGATATTCTTGTCTTTAGCAAATCCCTCAAAGATCATGTCACCCATCTTAGAACCGTGTTACAAACCCTTAGGAAAGAGCGCCTTTATGCTAATATGGAGAAATACCTTTTTGGTGTCGATAAGCTTGTTTTCTTGGGTTTCGTTATGTCTTCTAAGGGTGTTCATGTAGATGAATCTAAGATGAATGCTATTAAAACTTGGACCCAACCAACCAACTTGCAACAAGTGCGTAGTTTTCTTGGTTTAGCCGGTTTCTATCATAGATTTGTGTAGGATTTTAGCACCATTGCTTCACCTTTGCATTCTTTGAGTAAGAAAAATGCGCCATTTGTTTGGGGACCATCCCAAGATACCGCATTTAATGAGCTTAAGAATTTTCTTACTCATGCTCCCATGCTTGCATTACCCAACTTTGACAAACCTTTTGAAATTCATTGCGATGCTAGTGGTAATGTCATAGGAGGTATGTTAACGCAAGAGAAGCGCCCCATAACATACTTTAGCGAGAAACTTTCCGGAGTGCAACTCAATTATCCCATCTATGACAAAGAGCTATATGCTTTAGTGCATGTTTTGCGTGAATGGGAACATTATTTTTGCCCTCATAAATTTATCGCCATACAGATCATGAAACGCTCAAGTACCTAAAGGGTCAAACTAAGTTGAATAAGCGTCATTCTAAGTGGAGTGAATTCATTGATTCATTTCCTTATGTCATCAAGTACATCAAAGGTAAGGAAATTCTTGTGGCGGATGCTCTTTCCCGCATATGCATGCTTGTCTCTAAACTTGAATTGAGTGTCATTGGCTTTGAGCACATAAAAGACTTGTATGCGCATGATCCTACTTTTGCTATTCCTTATGCCAAGTGTTTGATGCATACATCTTGGAAACGCAATTATATCAAGGATGATTACCTTATGAGAGCTAACAAACTTTGAATTCCCGAGTCTTCTCTTTGTTTGCTCCTTTTGCAAGAGGCTCATGGAGACAGACTAATGGGACACTTTGGACACGACAAGACATTCGCTACGCTCTCCGAGAACTATTTTTGGCCCAAGATGTTCCGCGACGTCTCACGCTTCACCAACCGATGCTCTACATGTAGCAAAGCTAAGTCAAAAGCTCAATCCCATGGTCTTTACATGCCCCTTCCTATTCCTTATCAACCTTGGGAAGACATTAGCATGGACTTTGTAGTTGGTTTGCCTAGAACTCAAAATGGAAAGGATTCCGTGTTTGTTGTTGTGGACCGATTCTCTAAGATGGATCGTTTTATCCCATGCAACAAGATAGATGATGCTTCACATATTGCAAATCTTTTTTGTAGGGAAATCTTGCGCCCCCATGGAGTGCCAAAGACGATTGTCTTGGACCGCGATGTCAAGTTCTTGAGTTACTTTTGGAAGACTCTATGCGCCAAGCTCGGAATCAATCTCTTGTTCTCTTCGACATACCATCCTCAAACCGACGGCCAAACGGAGGTGACGAACTGAACACTCTCCACCCTACTACGCGTGTTGATCAAGAGGAACATTAAGGAGTGGGAGGATTGCCTGCCCATCGCCGAGTATGCCTACAACCGTGCAAGCCACTCTACAATCGGCCAGTCCCCCTTCGAGGTGGTCTATGATTTCAACCCGTTGTCCCCATTGGACATTATTCCTCTTCCACTACAAGAGTGCACCAACATGGACGCGAGTGCACAAGCAAGCTACCTCAAGAAGATGCATGAAGATACAAGGCACACCATCGAGCGCCAAGTACAACAACTCGCGACCAAGCTCAACATCAACAAGCAACCTATGATATTCAACATCGGAGATCTTGTGTGGCTACACCTTCGCAAGGAACGCTTCCCCAATGAACGAAAGTCCAAACTTCGACCCCAAGACGATGGACCCTTCAAGGTGCTAGCACGCTACAACAACAATGCTTACAAGATCGACCTCCCAAGCGACAAGTACAATGTGAGCGACATCTTCAATGTCAAACACCTCTTGCCATACCATGGTGATGAAGCTTTCGATCTAAGGCCGGATCTTTCCCAAGGGGGGGAGATGATGGGGAACATCCCACGGTCATCCCCATGGACGTATCTACATCTCCCACGACACCACTTGGACCAATGACAAGAGCTCGAGCGAAGGCTATCGAAGATAAGGTGAACTCGCTCCTCTCCGAACTCCCACTCTCTACACATGAGACATGGCTACTACCTCAAGCGGAAACACTATGTGTGATTAGCTACTTGGAGGAAGGCCACGGAATAGCTACATCCAATGGACAAGATGGCAAGGACACTGAGTACAAAGGATAAGAAGAAGAGCTACTCAAGAAGCTCCAGCCAGCGGACGTTCGACCAGGATCGGACGTCCAGCGCCTAATGCTCCAGCCAGTGGACGTCCGACCAGGACCGGACATCCGGCGCGTGAAAGCCCAGCCGACCCAAGTCCCAGCCGACGAGGGCTATAGCGAGCGGATGTCCGCCCTGGACCGGACGTTCCGCAGAACTTCCCGGCGAGCAAACGTCCGGCCCCCACCCGACGACCAGTAGTTCCACACCCGAAGCGTTTCAGCGGAAATCCAAAGCGACCGGACGACCAGCCGTCTCCGGACGTCTGGTACCACATTTACAGAACGTAATTAGCGGAAGTCCGAGACATACCGGACGTCCGGACCTTCGCGAGCGACTGGACGACTGGTAGAGACCGGACATCCGCTGTCTGTGTGTGCGCAGCTCCGGGCCCGAGGCCCATGTACCCTTTCATTCCGCCTCCTTTTGCACTTAGACTATAAATAGACCTCCTCCTCCTAGTTAGGGTTAGCATTCGTTCAGCTCATATTTGAGATAGAGCTTTGCTCATCCACTTGGTTACTTCTCCATCGGAGCTCACGACCTCTTCGAAGAAGACCCCCCAAGCGGATTCAAGACCCCATCGCGGGAAGACCTTCAAGACCTCCTCACGAAGAAGACCTTTTGTATCGTCCTTTGTTGACTTTGAATCATGTATCACTCTTTGTGTTTCGAGGATCTAGCATATGTGTGACCAAATCTTGTTGGTTGAATGATTTCTCTCATGTTTCCCCTCGTGATTTCTCCTCGTGTTCTTTGTAGGATTCCCTCCAATCGTGAAAGATCGGGCATCTAGGGTTCTACCCTACATCAAAAGCTCTTATACCAATTGAAAGGATCAAGAATAGGGGTCTAGAGGGGGGTGATTAGACCCTTCACAAGCAAAACTGGCAGTTTTTAGGTTTTCCAAGTTAAGGTTGTGTTTTAGCACAAGTTTAAGCATTCACAATACATTTCAAGCAAGCATGACAAGAGTATATGCAACGGAAAGAGTAAAGCATGCAAATTGCAAGAAAGTAAAGGGATGGGATTGGAGTGTGCAAACGCAATGAGGACAGGGAGATTTTTGGCGTGGTCCCGACAGGTGGTGCTATCGTACATCCACGTTGATGGAGACTTCAACCCATGAAGGGTAACGATTGTGCTAGTCCACGGAGGGCTCCACCCATGAAGGGTCCACGAAGAAGCAACCTTGTCTATCCCACCATCGCCATGGCCCACGAAGGACATGCCTCACTCAGGTAGATCTTCACGAAGTAGGCAATCTCCTTGCCCTTACAAACTTCTTTGTTCAACTCCACAACTTGACGGATGCTCCCAAGCGACACCTCACCAATCTAGGAGACACCACTCTCCAAAAGGTAATAGATGGTGTGTTGATGATTAACTCCTTGCTCTTGTGCTTAAAATGGTAGTCTCCCCAACACTCAACTCTCTCTCATAGATTTGGATATGGTGGAAAGATGATTTGAGTGGAAAGCAACTTGGGGAAGGCTAGAAATCAAGATTCTTGTGGTAGGATTGGAATATCTTGATCTCAACACATGAGTAGGTGGTTCTCTCTCAGAAAATGTATGGTGGAAGTGTAGGCATGTTCTGATGGCTCTCTCACAAGTGGAGGGGTATATATAGCCTTCACACAAAATTCAACATTACACACATTTGACAAATCTGAGTGAGACCAAATGGGTAAACTCGGTGGGACCGATTAGTTCAAAAATGTGAATGTTAGGAATCTCGGTGGGAATGACTGGAACAACTTGGTGGGACCGATGTGCTAAGTCTTAGGGCAAACCTCATCTTGGTGGTGTTGATTGCATCAACTCGATGAGACCGAAGTGAAGCAATAAGGCAATAGAGACTTGGTTAAGCCATCTCGGTGAGACCGGTCATAATTTTGGTGAGACCAAAATAATTACAACAGATAACAGAGAGTTGGCAAGGCCATCTCGGTGAGACCGAGATCTCTATCAGAGAGACCGAACTGTTAGGGTTTCTGGCTGTGGCTATGTCATATGAACTCTGGCGCCTGATAGAAAGAATCACTGGGGCCGAGTTGGAGTTTAGGTTTTTGACATATTTGGATGGACAAAGTGGTTGAGGGTTCTTGAGCAATATCACTAAGCATTTGAGAAAGCAAGCCATTAAGCAACACCTCGTCCCCTTTTAATAGTATTGACTTTCCTATGGACAATCCTGGATCACTAAAACAAAGATGAAGAGTCTTGAGCTTTTTCCAATCTTTCTTCTTAGCACCTTGAAGGGGTTCCACATCCTCTTGTCCTTTCCACGCCATTGTTAAACTTGTCTAAGATACACTAGATAAAAACATTAGTCCAACAAGATATATGTTGACATTAATTACCAAAATCACCCATGGAGCACTTGTGCTTTCTGGTGGGCTCCTACTTCTATGACAAAATGATGAGGACATCAATACCATTGTTACACCCACAGCCCCTACTGCTACATATACTGGACCAATTACTAGAGCTCGCGCACGCCAATTAAATTATCAGGTACTTCCGTTTCTTGGTAATGATTCTAATGTTCATGAGAATATGATGCTGCCTAAATTGGATACATTTGTTTTGCTTACAAATGAAGGGCCTAGCTTGGAGAAGGATGGACATTGGAGCAAGAACAAGCATGGAGATTATGCCATGTGCAAGGGGAACAAGAACGGAGTTACAAGTGATGATTTTAGGACTTTGAAGCCACCACAATGGGTGCATGAAGCCTTGGACGAAATATACAAGATGCCACTTCATAAATTTCGTCCCGAGGCTATTCTAGGTGCTGCGTCACCTTATTATTGGGCCAGGCCCATGTAATTTCGAAATACATAAGTATAGGCTATTTTTAGAGTCCGTATGTGTGGGAAACAAGAGATAGGGTTGATTTCGGACCCCTCCACCAAGGGCCACGAAATTCCCCCCTCTTCCTCCATATATACAGCCCTTAGGGCACCGTTTAGACTTTGGGTTTTGTTTAGATTAAAGTTCGCCATAGCTGCAACTTCACGTACTTCATTTGTGTTCAACGACCAGACAAAGGCGTCACAGAACCCCACCTTGATCAATAAAGCTTTCATCTTATATTCGCAATATCCAGATTGCAATCTCAGTTTCTTGCTTGTTCTTCATTTGCTCGCAGGAAACAGACCCTCGTGGTCAGGTTGATCGTGCTCCGGCATGGTCAATAACCTCTCGGAGTTGGTTTAGCGATTGCTAAGGCGCGACGTCCTCGCACGTTCGTAGTCGGATCGTCAAAGTCGACTTCCACCAAAGCGAAATCCATCATCTCATCGAAAGACGGGACACCTTTGCCTCTATCAAGTGGTATCAGATTTCCAGGTTGCTCGGTGAGATTTTACAGTTTTTCGTAGTTCAGATCGAGTTTGTTCTTCATACCTATACTCCACGAAAAAGACACAAAAAAATTAGGGTTAGTTCATCCTATCCGAACCAGTCTGAGCCTTTGCATAATCTTTTCTGTATTTGTGTTGTTGAATTTGCGGTTGCATCGTCCTGTCTAGTTGCTGGTCTTAGAGTCTAGTCTTTTAGAGTTTCGAGTTCTGGTCATAAGTTGTCACGCCGCCGCCGCACCATCATCATCGCCCCTGCCATCTACCACCACCGCTTATCCGCCACCACTTCGAATCCGTATCCATATACCACCACCGCTGCCATATATCACCACCGCTGCCATATATAACCACCGCTGCCATCTACCACCATATATCCACCACCAATCCGAGTTCCTTGCATATTAGGTTTGTTTTCGAGATCCATCTAGTTTCCGATTCGTGTTTCCTTGCCGGAGTAGGTTTCGGAAAAAAAAAGAGTCGGAAACCACCCTCCGTTTAGGCCCAAAAATTTTCGAAAAGGCATTTGTCGAAAAAAATTCTGGCTATCCTATTTTTAGGTGTTTGTAAGCGTATTGAGACAGTTGCCGTTATCGAAAGTTTTTTTTGACCCGTTTCCAGTTTTTGGGTCCGGGCAGTCGAAAAAAAAAACTTTTGGTCGAAAAAATTTCGTGCCCATCCTGTCAGTTTGACCTGGGAAGAGTTTTGAGACACTTGCCATTATAGTGATTTTTCGCAAAAAAAAGTGCAAAAAAAAGAGGGAAAAAATAAATTCCAGAGTGTGCTTTTCCCTTGTTTACGTGCAGCGCCGTGATTTCGTTAGTGTTCTAGGCTCGCGTCTCTAGCACGGTCTAGCCTAGGACCAGCACAGTACCATCGTTGAGCGTTTATTCAACTTTGCATCTCTGAATTGATTATTACTGACCCTTTTTGCTACCATATTATAAGCCTTCTCAGCTACACATACATCTACGTCGTGCGTTTGACTCTCCCTGGTAATCGTTCTATCCAAGCTTTGAGAGTTTTGACTACAACGGTTGCCGATCACTGCCTGTTGCTGGGTAAGAACTGGTAAGAATTTGAGTTTTGCTTGACGGATTTGTGACACCCACCACCACCACTTGTTCGTAGTCTGTAGGATCATATTCTTGTGTCTTTCTATTGCTGCTAACCATGCCAGGATCACAAGCCGACGAGATTGACTGGGAGAACTTATCGAACAAGGAGCTTCATGATAAGTTTCAGCAAATGATGAATGAACAGGTGCAAGATGTGCTGAACAATTTTGAAGAGGCCATGCAGAAGATCACTGGCCTAGAGAAGACGTTCGAAACAAAGCTCGATAACAAATTTAATGAACTGCTTGCGCGTCTTCCACCACCGGCTGCACCTGCCGCACCTCTGCAACAACAACAACAACAACAATTACCTCCAGGTCGTGAAATAGCCCTCCGCTGAGCGAGCCGTGTACTTCTTCGGCCTGGCCAAACTGTTGGTGCGGATGTTGATACTTCTGTGGCTCCTACTACTGATGCGGAGGATGATGAATATGTGGGCGATTATGAGGATGAGGTTGATCAAAATCAGAACTACGTGCAACCACCAGCACCACCACCAGCAGGTCGACCTCAGGTATATATTCGCAATGGTAGGCCCGCACCACCACCTCAGGTACGAGATGATGTCCATATTCCTAAACTAAAATTGAATATTCCACCATTTGAGGGTAGATATGTTCCTGATATATATCTTACTTGGGAGTTAGAAACTGAACAACGATTTACATGTTTACAATATCCTGAGGAGAGACGGGTTGCTGCTGTTGTTTGTGCTTTCACTAGTTTTGCATGTGTATGGTGGTCTGAACATTGTAGATTATATCCTATTCCAACTACTTGGGCTGCTTTGAAAACTGCTATGCGTACGCGTTGGGTTCCACCATATTATCAACATGAATTGCTTCAAAAATTGTAGCGTTTAAGACAAGGAAAAAATTCTGTAGAAGAATATTATCAGGAATTACAAACTGGCATGATTAGATGTGGTATTGTTGAGGAGAATGAAGCCATGCTTGCATGTTTTCTGGGTGGATTAAATAGAGAGATTCAGACCATTCTAGACTATAAGGAGTATACTAATATCACTCGTTTATTCCATCTTGCTTGTAAAGCTGAACGTGAAATGCAGGATCGACAAGCATTGGGGCGAACTAACTTTTCTGTAGGCCGACCTTCATCATGGACACCGCGTGCATCTTCTACTTCAAATGCACCAGCACCTCCATCAGATGCCACCTCCAGCCGTGATACAAGAAAACAGGCACAACCACCATTATCTGCCAAGAGCGCACCTACGGGGCCTGCACAACGTTCTTCTTCTTCCATAGCATCAACAGGGCACACAAGTGATATTATTTGTGGTCGTTGTAAGGGAGGAGGTCATTATGCGAGAGAATGCAAATCTCAGCGTGTGATGATTGCTACCGAGGATGGTGGGTATGAGTCCGCTAGTGACTATGATGAGGAGACTTTGGCTCTTATTACACGTGAAGAACATGGTGGAGATGATTTTGATCATGAGACGCAATACATGGCTCCTGAAGACGCTGACAGGTATGAATGTTTAGTTTTTCAACGTGTTTTGAGTGTGCAGGTCACACAAGCTGAGCAAAATCAGAGGCACAATTTGTTCCATACCAAGGGAGTTGTGAAGGAATGTTCTGTGCGCGTCATCATAGACGGAGGGAGCTGCAACAACTTGGCTAGCATGGAGATGGTGGAGAAGCTTTCTCTCACCACAAGACCACATCCACATCCTTACTACATCCAATGGCTCAACAACAGCGGCAAGGTTAAGGTAACACGTACTGTTCGTGTGCATTTTAGTATCTCTACATATGCTGTTTATGTTGATTGTGATGTGGTACCTATGCAAGCATGTTCCTTATTACTTGGTAGACCATGGCAATTTGATAAAAATTCTGTACACCATGGTAGAAACAATCAGTATACTCTTGTTCATAAGGATAAAAATATTACTTTGCTTCCTATGACTCCTGATTCCATTTTGAAAGATGATATTAATAGAGCTGATAAAGCAAAACAGGAGAAGAATAAGAGTGGAAATCAGATTGTGGCAAAAGAATTTGAGCAACCAATGCAGCCTAATAATAAACCATCTAGTGTTGCTTCTGAAATTAAATTGAAAAGTGCATGTTTATTTGCCACCAAATCTGATATTGATGACCTAGATTTCAGCAAATCTGTTTGCTATGCTTTTGTGTGCAAAGAGGCATTATTTTCATTCGAGGACGTGCCTTCCTCTTTGCCTCCTGCTGTCACTAACATTTTGTAGGAGTTCACTGACGTCTTTCCGCAAGACGTGCCACTGGGATTACCGCCTATTCGAGGGATTGAGCATCAGATTGACTTAATTCCCGGTGCTTCACTGCCAAACCGTGCGCCATACCGTACCAATCCAGAGGAGACGAAGGAGATTATGCGTCAAGTACAAGAGCTTCTCGACAAAGGTTATATACGCGAATCCCTTAGTCCTTGTGCTGTTCCTATTATCCTAGTGCCGAAAAAGGATGGTACATCACGTATGTGTGTTGATTGTAGAGGCATTAATAATATTACTATTCATTATCGCCATCCTATTCCTAGGCTAGATGATATGCTTGATGAATTGAGTGGCTCTACAATATTCTCCAAAGTTTGCGTAGTGGATACCATCAAATTCGTATGAAATTGGGTGATGAATGGAAAACAACATTTAAAACTAAGTTTGGTTTATATGAGTGGTTAATCATGCCTTTTGGGTTAACTAATGCGCCTAGTACTTTCATGAGACTAATGAACGAAGTTTTACGTGCTTTCATTGGACGATTTGTGGTAGTCTATTTTGATGATATACTGATTTATAGCAAATCTTTGGAAGAATATTTGGAACATTTACGTGATGTTTTTATTGCTCTACGTGATGCACGTTTCTTTGGTAACCTTGGGAAGTGCACCTTTTGCACCGACCGAGTATCTTTTCTTGACTATGTTGTTACTCCATAGGGAATTGAAGTTGACAAAGCCAAGATTGAAGCTATTGAGAGTTGGCCGCAGCCCAAAACGGTCACACAAGTGAGGAGTTTTCTTGGCCTCGCTGGATTCTATAGGCGTTTTGTGAGAGATTTCAGCACCATTGCTGCACCTCTCAACGAGCTTACAAAGAAGGATGTGCCTTTTGTTTGGGGTACCGCACAGGAAGAAGCCTTCACGGTATTGAAAGATAAGTTGACACATGCTCCTTTACTCCAACTTCCTGATTTTAATAAGACTTTTGAGCATGAATGTGATGCTAGTGGAATTGGATTAGGAGGTGTGTTATTACAAGATGGCAAACCTGTTACATATTTTTCTGAAAAATTGAGTGGGCCTAGTATGAATTATTCTACTTATGATAAAGAATTATATGCTCTTGTTCCGACTTTAGAAACATGGCAACATTATTTATGGCCCAAAGAATTTGTTATACATTCTGATCATGAATCTTTGAAACATATTAAAAGTCAAGCTAAATTGAATCGTAGACATGCTAAATGGGTTGAATTCATTGAGACTTTTCCTTATGTCATTAAGCACAAGAAGGGTAAAGAAAATGTTATTGCTGATGCATTGTCTCGTCGCTATACTATGCTTTCACAACTTGAGTTTAAAATATTTGGTTTGGAGACCATCAAAGATCAATATGTGCATGATGCTGATTTTAAAGATGTATTGCAGAATTGTAAAGAAGGAAGAAGATGAAACAAGTTCGTCGTTAATGATGGATTTGTGTTCCGTGCTAACAAGCTATGCATTCCAGCTAGCTCCGTTCGTCTTTTGTTGTTGCAGGAGGCGCATGGAGGAGGATTAATGGGACACTTTGGCGTGAAGAAGACGGAGGACGTACTTGCTACACATTTCTTTTGGCCAAAGATGAGACGGGATGTTGAGCGTTTTATTGCTCGTTGCACTACATGTCAAAAAGCTAAGTCATGACTCAATCCTCATGGTTTATATATGCCTTTTCCTATACCTAGTGTTCCTTGGGAGGATATATCTATGGACTTTGTTTTAGGTTTACCTAGAACAAAGAAGGGGAGGGATAGCATATTTGTTGTCGTGGATAGATTCTCGAAAATGGCACACTTTATACCATGTCATAAAAGCGATGATGCTGTTAATGTTGCTGATTTGTTCTTTCGTGAAATTATTCGCTTGCATGGTGTGCCAAATACTATTGTTTCAGATCATGATACTAAATTTCTTAGCCACTTTTGGAGATGTTTATGGGCTAAGTTGGGGACTAAACTGCTTTTTAGTACTACTTGTCACCCCCAAACTGATGGACAAACTGAAGTAGTCAATAGAACATTGTCTACTATGCTTAGGGCTGTTTTGAAGAATAATAAGAAAATGTGGGAGGAATGCTTGCCTCATATTGAATTTGCTTATAATCGTTCATTGCATTCTACTACTAAGATGTGTCCTTTTGAAGTTGTGTATGGTTTCCTACCTCGTGGACCTATTGATTTGTTGCCTCTTCCATCTTCGGAGAAGGTTAATTTTGATGCTAAAGAACGTGCTAAATTGATTTTTAAAATGCATGAGTTAACTAAGGAAAACATTGAGCGTATGAATGCTAAATATAAACTTGCTGGAGATAAGGGTAGAAAACATGTTGTGTTTGCACTTGGAGATCTTGTTTGGTTACATTTGCGTAAGGATAGATTTCCTGATTTGCGCAAATCAAAGCTAATGCCACGTGCTGCTGGTCCCTTTAAGGTGTTAGCGAAAGTAAATGATAATGCATATAAACTTGAGCTGCCTGCAGATTTTGGGGTTAGTCCCAATTTTAACATTGCAGATTTGAAGCATTATTTGGGTGAGGGAGATGAGCTTCTGTCGAGGACGACTTCATTTCAAGAAGGGGAGGATGATGAGGACATCAATACCATTGTTACACCCACAGCCCCTACTGCTACATATACTGGACCAATTACTAGAGCTCGCGCACGCCAATTAAATTATCAGGTACTTTCGTTTCTTGGTAATGATTCTAATGTTCATGAGAATATGATGCTGCCTAAATTGGATACATTTGTTTTGCTTACAAATGAAGGGCCTAGATTGGAGAAGGATGGACATTGGAGCAAGAACAAGCATGGAGATGATGCCATGCGCAAGGGGAACAAGAACGGAGTTACAAGTGATGATTTCAGGACTTTGAAGCCACCATAATGGGTGCATGAAGCCTTGGACGAAATATACAAGATGCCACTTCATAAATTTCGTCCCGAGGCTATTCTAGGTGCTGCATCACCTTATTATTAGGCCAGGCCCATGTAATTTCGAAATACATAAGTATAGGCTATTTTTAGAGTCCGTATGTGTGGGGAAACAAGAGATAGGGTCGATTTCGGACCCCTCCACCAAGGGCCACAAAATCCCCCCCTCTTCCTCCATATATACAGCCCTTAGGGCATCGTTTAGACTTTGGGTTTTGTTTAGATTAAAGTTCGCCATAGCTGCAACTTCACGTACTTCGTTTGTGTTCAACGACCAGACAAAGGCGTCACAGAACCCCACCTTGATCAATAAAACTTTCATCTTATATTCGCAATATCCAGATTGCAATCTCAGTTTCTTGTTTGTTCTTCGTTTGCTCGCAGGAAACAGACCCTCGTGGTCAGGTTGATCGTGCTCCGGCATGGTCAATAACCTCTCGGAGTTGGTTTAGCGATTGCTAAGGCGCGACGTCCTCGCACGTTCGTAGTCGGATCGTCAAAGTCAACTTCGACCAAAGCGAAATCCATCATCTCATCGAAAGACGGGACACCTTTGCCTCTATCACAAAAAATCATGACAGAATGCGCTTTTCGTCCTGGGCGGGCTGGGGACGCACCTGCATGACATTCTTTGGTCCGTCCATGACATAAAAAACATGCTAGAAGTGAGGGCGAGGAAATTTTCTCGGAGTTCCCTATAGCGGTGGGTGGTCGGGGTTTGTGTGTTTCTCTTGTACGCACGTGTAAGTGCGAGGCATTCGCTAACTAAGCCCGAGCGCGATGGAGAGGCGTTCACTTACTGAACCTGAGCGATCGATCTCGCCCTCACACCACCTCTAGCCACTGAAGCCGATCGATCCTTCGCTGCGTAACTGAACCCGAGCGATTCCTTCGCTGCATAACTGAACCCGATCGATCCTTCTTGCAGCTTACTGAAGCCGAAGGCACGCGTACATGCGAGACGTAGCATGTTGGGTTTCCTCTCGATGAATATTTCTCGTTGCTTCCTCTTGCACGGTACACATAGCCACGAGTCGAGACGCATCGATCGATCGAGCCGTTCGGTTGGCTCTCGATGAACAGTTCCTGGAGGGGGTTGGATGAATAGGACCCCGAGGAGGCCGCCACAGCCCAGCCGGTTGGGGGTGGATGAACAAGACCCCATGGACGGCTGGAAGAACAGTAGTCCGTGGAGGATGGAGGAGGTCGACAGTGATGAACAGTAGCCCGTGGAGGCTGGAGCGAGACAATAGACGGTGATGAATAGTAGCCCCGAGATTCTTGTTTTGCGGTGCGCCACACCCCTCCCGATGAACAGGACCCTGTTTCGACCATAGGCGCTTGAGGAGTAGTCTATTTCCTCCATTTTGCGGTATGCCACACCCCTCCATATCAACAGGACCTCCTTTCGACCATAGGAGGTCGAAAATAACTCTATTTCGTCGGTCTTGCGATATGCCAGACCTCGAGCTGATGAACAGGACCTTGTTTCGACCCTAGGCAGTCGAAGAGAAGGCAATTTCCTCTGTTTTGCGGTACACCAGACCCCTCCTGATGAACAGGACTCCGTTTCGGTTGTTCCGTCCAAGCCGGTTGGTTCCCGATCGATGAATAGGACGCGTTCTGACCCAGCCGGTTGCCTCCCGATGAACACGGCACTGTTTCTCCATTCCGATCCAGCCTGTTGGTTGCCAATGAATAGGACGCAGTTGCTATACGTGTTTGAGACCCTGCCTGTATGTATGTACATGGCCGTATTTTTTGCCGTGTGGCTGTAGGTACGTGTACACGATTTAGACGGGACTGCCCGAACTTCTACGTTGGGGGCTCTAGTACGACACGTGCCGCTACTTACTTGGACATGGTTCATCCTTGTAGAGAGACTGATCAACTAGTATATATGTACACGTCCACAACCAGGCGGGCAACCCTATGTACAGTTCGATCAGGTGGGACCCAGCTGTCAGGGAGGATAAGCAGGCACTCCCTTGTGTGCAAAGATATATGTGGCGGGTCCTAGTTGTCAGGGGAGGAATCAATTTTCTGTGGGTAATAAGGAAGCACTTCCTCGCGTGCGAAGATATAGCTGGTGGGTCCAGCTGTTAGCCTCACCGTGTATAGTTGTCTTCTGATGGCTGTCGTTCGTTGACAACATTGACCACGCCGTGCCGAGAGGACCAAGGCGTTGGACGACAGCGAGGCCTGATAAGGGAACGACGCAGAGCAGAGGAAGACGACGCAGTGGATGCCCATGCAAAGCAGAGTACGAGGGTTCACTGGTTCCGCTGCGGTGTGAGGCTACCATTGCCGAAGAATAACAAGCGGTGTGCGTGAGTAGAGGGAAGGTATGCCAGTGGTGGGATTAGGGTGGGGCGGTGAGTCTTGCGCGACAGTATTACTTCCCACGGGAGGCAAGAGAAGGCGGTCCGGTCGGCGCTTGTTTGGGCGGCTAGAGCAAAAATATCAGAGGTTGAAGAAGCAGCACGGCTGTTGGATTAACATCCAACAGTCCAACTGCTAGAATCATTTGTTGAATAAGTTGACAAGCCCTGCGTACATGTCAGATTAGTAGGCCCACAAGTCAGCCACCAAATCTGTTGGGTCCCAGCTGTCATCGGGAGGAATAGTTTTTTCCAAATAATAGGGAGGCACTTCCTTCCGTGCGAAGGTTTTGCCGGTGGGTCCTAGCTCTCAGCAGGAGCAATCATTTTATCATGTAATAAGGAGGCACTTGCTTGTGTGGGTCCCTACTGTCAGGCTCTCCACTTACATTCCCCTTCCGATGGTTGTCATTTGTTGACCATGTTGACCATGCCGCGCCGAGAGCACCAACGCGATGGACGACGGCGAGGCCCAGGAAGGGAATGACTCGGAGCCGGCGAAACCATAGCAGTGGATCCCACGCTGAGGGGACTACGAGGGCTGACTGGTCGGTTGCAAGGTGAGTCTATCATTGCTGGGAAGTAACATGAGGTGCGGGTGGGTGGAGGGATGGCCTGGCCAGCGGTGAGAGTAGGATGGGCCGGGGAGCGTTGTGCGGCCGCACAGCTGGCCACAGAAGGAGGGAGCAGACAGTCTTGTCAGCACTGGTTTGGGCGGCTGGAGCAGGAAGATCAGAGATTGAAGAAGCATGACGGCGGTTGGATGGACATCCAACAGTCACTTCTATGTGTTGACTAAGTTGACAAAGTCGTGCGTACACGTGAAAAAAAATTAGGACAACGTCGTCGTCAACCTAGTAGGCCCACAAGTCAGCCTCCAAATCTGTGGAAAACAACATACATCCCATTTGCCATTATTTCCAATAATTTACATCCCATTTGCTAATTCTTAAGGATATTTTGAAGCCCATATAATTTTTGTTAGCATTACAGACCATATTCTGGCCACTTCTAAAAAATTCAACAAAAATTTTCATATTTCGGTGGGGTCCGAACTCTTTTAATCACGAAATTTCGAGGCCCAATAAAAATAATTCTACCTCAAATTAAAATACAACGAAATTTTCCCCGCGCAAAAACAATGAAATTTAAAATCTTGAAATCCTGAAAAAAAAACAAAATTTGAATCTAGTTGTCGGTTTTCTGTGTTTTAAAATTTACAGCCCATTTCTTACTACTTATAGCCCATTTTCTGGGGAAGCCGAATACATCCCTCCTCGTCTTTAAAGATTTGCAGCCCAGCAGGGCTGAGAAAAGAAAGTATGCCTGGGTTGGGTATTGTCCAAAAAATAGAACTGGGCTAGCCATTTTCAGAAGTAAAAAATATATCAACTGGGCTCGTCACGTGCTTGAAGAAAAGCCTGGGCTAGACGGGCCATAGCCCCAGCACAGCGCAGTTGATACCATGATCTGTCTCTATAACTGGGCGAGCTGCTGGGTCCCTAATGTTACAATATTTCTCTCTTTAATAAAGGATAAAGGAAATGGCAAGCCTTTGCCTTGTTTCAAAGAAAATATGGCAGTCACAACCGAGTTGAAAAGGGCAACAACATCTAATTCAAGCTTACAAACAGTACAAAAGCCCAAGGATTTATTGTTCATCAGGTTTAAATAAAACCCAGACTAAACATGGCAACAAAATCTAACCCAACCACTGTTTTTGGCAGTCACAAACAAATGGATCGGTTTGATCCATAAAATCAACATCCCGTGCCAAAAAGTTTACTGGAATATGACCACAAGTTGTTGTAAATAGAAGTCGAGCGCATTTAGAAGCCCATTTGTTCACCTGAATCTTCTTTTTTTGCTGTTCAACAGGAAGAATGTGACAATAGTGACCAATAGTGACCTCGCATTCAACAGGAAGAATGTGACCAAGCTTCTGTTTGCCTGGTTGGATGCATATCCTTCCATCATTATTGTCCTCAAATGAATGTCATGAGAACTGAGAAAATCCCGGTCCTTATTACGCCACCGATTGGTTATATGTTTTTCTCCATGTGTTAGTGCCTACGTAGAGATGAAGACCGGAAACAATTAAGGTCTAAAAAAAGAGAGTGTCGAAAGAGCGACAACTGAATGGTAATTCTAGTACAATATATATGGGCTTTCAATATGCATGAAATAATCACTTTTATGTACAAATTCTCCAGACATGGAAAGCATCGCAGCAAGCCAATAATTTTGTTCAGATCAATACTAAACATTCTGATATATAAGATCTTGACAGAATCCAACACCACTGAGAATGGACGAACTCTTCATTGAGCATATAACATAATATTAGTATCCAAAGTGTAGTCCATGATGATATAAAACTTATGCGCACAAGTAAAAAATGCAGCTTGTGATTACAAAAGTGTAGATGATAATATACTGTACCTGAATAAGTGTGGAGCCAAACGCCTTGTCGTGATGTTTAAACGGATCTCAAATTACACCCTTGGTCTCAAGTTTAGGCGCAGAGGCGACCGTTATTTGCGAAGGTTTATAACAATTATCAAGGAGCAACCATTGAAGTGAAGGGGCATCTTCGATGATGAGCTGCTGTCCTTCAAAACAAATTCCGGTGCTTTTAAGGTGAGGTGACTTTATTTGGAGAAAATGGATACGGATTTGTAATCCGAAAACAAGTAGCAGCGCTCCAGGGAAGGGCAGCCGGAGTGGATGATGCTGTGTAGTGAGGCCTCCAATGGATCAACCGCCACAAGCAAAAGTCTTTTTAGCAGTGGTAGTCGAATCGTTAGTACCAGATTGTCTGGTAGATGGCGCCTGGCTATGGTGAGGGTGTGGAGAGAGGAAGGAAAGCACAAGATAGACACCGGTGGTGTGGGCACAAATACATGGCATTCGGGTCGCTGTATGTATTTTTCATAGTAATGGTAGAACTCAAGTTGCTGCAGTTTTTCGAATTCAGTGCATGTTGGCCAGGCATCTACCATGCAGGGTATGGACAGCAGGTAGTGTGTCAGGATGCATAGGCATTGAACGGGGCCTTGGTCGGACTAGATGATGGCTCTGAGGAGTTCAAAATCAGGAATGACAGATAGCTGACGACAGTCTAGATTAAGGGGCATGGCGCATCATAGAGGGCGCCACCAAGTTGAGAGGACTTGGGTGCGACAGCAATCCTTGGTGGGGAGAAGTGAGATGATCTCCCCAAGGATGGCGTCCGGGATATCGCTGATGCGGTCCACCTGAGATTCTACGGGTTCCTCACATCCGATGGGGGGCTGCCGCTTCTCCCTATGCTGCCGGGTGTGGGATCTACAACCGGAGTCAGCGCTGGCGGGAGCCTCATCTTCTTGGTGCTGGGGCCAACCGACTCCATTTTCCTTGTGGGCATCGTACCGAGCTCACGGGTTTGAGCAGAGTAGCAAGAAACGAGCTTGTGGCAGTGCGAGTGGGGCAGAAGGAGGGATGGGGTTTTCTGTAGGAGCAAGGAAGAAGAGGGGCGGGCATTTTCTATACGAGTGAAGAAGAACGTGAGCGGGGGTTTTCTATACGAGTGAGGAAGATGGGGAGTGGGGGGAATTGGGGGGCGACGGAAGCGGGAGAGTCTAGCGAGCTGCAGTATAAGTGGAGGCCAGGAGGAAGGAGGGTTTTTTTGGAATCAGCCCTCTTAAAGAAATGGGCTTTTCCTCGCAAAAAACAAAACAAATGGCTTTAAGATGGATAGGCTTTTCTATCAGCCTAGCCAGCTGCCCGTGTTACATAATAGACGGCCTTAACATTAGATGCAGCCCATTAGAGACACTCTCTAGCTTATTGTCCATTCGAAAGAAAAAAGAGACGCCTCCAGCTTATGGCTCCTCGTCGGTAACATTTTTCAACTTGAAAAGAAGTTATAGCTCCTTCTCGGGCCGGCTTGGTATCCACTAAATTAGAGGGTGCAGACACTCACACTGATCGTAGCGCAGCAAAATGAGGGGTCAAATAATACGCCCACAATATCTCTACTCTTATAAAAAAACGAGTTGGTGATGATGGTGTGCCTACCATCTTGCAATATAGACTGTCTGATCTATATCTGACGGATAGGAAGCAAACTATGGTAATTTTGCAAAAGATACCCACACCTCCCTACACATTTGCAGATCAGGCCTTCCCTCGTTCATACTTATCTCCCACAACCTCATTGTTGAGCAATTAAAAAAGGAAGCCTCTAGAACAATCTGGCATGATGGCTGCTGCCGGCGTTGTCCATCCCCATGCCTCTGTTCAATCCGACCACCAATCACCACCATTTCCCACTCCTCCTCACCTTATCTCCCCTCTTTCTCGAGATATCATTAGTTTTTATACATCGGATTACTCCTGCATGGCTCAATCACAATAGGTGTATTGTAAAAAAATGCATCTTGATGTTCTGTGCAATGCACGGGCATCATGCTGGTAGATTGTAAAGGTTGACACGCTAGTCAACATTCACACTAAACTAAGCTTCACAAGATACGGTATGCATACTAGCTAACATTCACAAGGACTTAAGTTAAGCATGTTTACACATCTAAATGATTCACAACCAAGACAAAGTTGTGAGAAGGTGTAGAAATAAAGAAAAAATGATCGATGCTTCTCTGAGCAAAGGGCCTCCCTACGCACGCATTAATTTCCTAGACATGCTTCTTTCTGCTCAATGTTACATGCACTTTTAGCATATAGGCAACTCCACAGCTAGCTTGGTGGCTCATCTTGCAAATTACGCTGACACATTTCTGCTCTGCTCTTGCTCTCGCTCGCGCTGCTGATGTTGGTACACAGGCTGCTGCAACTACACGAGTTGCTGCTCTGGCTCTAGTTCGCGTTGCTGCTCGAGGCGCTGCTGCTCTGGCTGCTATCTGCTAGTGTGTTTCCTGTCGATCGCCTGCTGATTTAGATCACTGTTTCTCTACTAGGTGAGGTGTGTATGGTAGCTTTTGCACGGCTAACGATGAATCGGTTGATTTGTTTGGGTGAGTGGAACTGGACGGAGGATACGAAGAGGAGGGGGTAATAAAGTGAAGAATACCAATGGTCTGGTGGAGAAGAGAACGCGCATTTATTATTGAGGAGCCTGTGGTTTACAAATGAAACAGATGTGGGATGGTAACGAAACACCGTGCTTCGGTCCTTTCTGTACACGAGTAGCGGCACGTTTATGTGGCAGGTTGCTGAGTTGGATAGGCTGCATGTTAAGATAAATACTTGTAGTGGGGATGAATCTCTTAAGTATATAGGATACATATGCATAAAATATAGGTGCAATTTATACATGTACATGTATGCATGCACATATACATATGTATTTGTGTATTTGCGGACGGTAGGCAAGCGCGTATGTATACTTCTCTAAATACCCAAAATACCTAGCTAGCCTTGTATCCACATGTATTTTTCTTTTTCTATTTTTGTGATGAACAGGCGACATGCACGTGGGAAATCGGGTGCAAACTACAGGTAAAAGTGTTCAAAGCTGGCTGACGGAGTCACGTACTTGACAAGGAAATATGCCCATCAAAATCTGGAAAGAAATAACATGGATCACATAAAAGGCACGCTCCGACTAGGAAGCTTGCACGACAAGAGAAAAAGGCCTGACGCCACATGATCTCTTGCCATCTATTAGTCCTCTAGGTGCCTATATATACAGGGAGAAAATAGTGCTCAGAGGGCCAAGCGAACCCACGCACACGTCCTAGTCCAGAAACTCACATACGCACGCACAAAGAGAAGAGGCCAAGCGAACCAACACACACGTCCCAGTCCAGAAACTCACGTACGCACGCACAAAGAGAAGATGCTACGCACGGGAAAAGAAGATGCGCCCGTGAGGGCGGCGTCCAGAGAACCGAGGCAGCAAACATGCATGGGAGAGCAAGGAGGCAGCATCGGTGTACGACGACACGCCATAGTGCCGAACACGCCGCCGAGATAACGGCTGTGCGGAGATACGACCGTGGAAGACACCTACGTGTATGCAATCACATGTGCAACAGCTAGCATGTCATCCGGTATGTGAAGTTTCTTTTGTTAGTAGGTTTCATGGCAGGAGACGCGTCTGTACTGGTGGTGTTATCCCACAACGAAGAGAAAGCAGGCATACTGGAAGACGTACCCACGCAGTTGTGTCCAGGAGAACAAGATGTGCCTACGTAGAAGACCGTGGATGAAACCTGAGGAGCACGGTGGCGCCCTCGCGCACACGCCATTGACAAGGAGGAAGCAGCATGTCCTTTTCTTCTTTTTCATGTACAGATGTAGTGGAGGCGGCGGATGATGTGACGCTCTTCTTCTACCAAGTGCAACGGAGGCGGCGGCGGAGGTGGCCGCGGATGAAGCGATGCTCTTCTCGTACCAGGTGTTGTGGACGCGGCGGACGACGCACCCAATGGAGGTGGCAGCGGACGAGTGATGCTTTTCTCGTACCAGAGGGCGACTCGTATGCCGTCACCGGAGACGACCTCTCCCGACCAGGAGACTATGCTGACACTGCCGAAACTTTTCTATGACAAGCCCTTCATCTTCAGGCGTCATGTTCTTGTTTGGAGATGATTCGGGAGCAGCCAGAGCTCGCCAATGATGCAGCCCAGCCGTTAGCTCTGGTGCTCTATCATGGCGGCCAACATGTCCCCGGTGAACAGGTCACGGTGTACATGTCTCTATGAACAGGTCCACGGTGAACAGATTCATGGTGAAGAGAACACCGGCGTACAGGTCTTGCACCATGCTTCCTGGAGCAAATGGCGTGGCGGGATCGGAGCTCTCTGACGAGGTAGCCCGAGACTAGCCTTCACCTTGACAAAGTACAAGTCCCTTGTGAGCAGGTCCATGGCTTTTCGATCGCGGTGGACGGGTCTGGTGTCTTTCTTCCCGGTGGAAACAGCATGGCGGAACCGGAGCTCACCAACGATGTAGCCCAAGACAAGTCCATGGCGAACAGGTCTCTCCGGTGCACAGGTCCATGTTGTTCTGATCGTGATGGACAAGTATGGTGTATCAATCGGGATACAACTCTGAACGTCCGTTATCGTGGACACGGCTATTCGAATAGATAGAATACTTCCCTGCAGGGGTGCACAAACTTACCCAAGACACTCGATCAACTCCGGCCAGACACACCATTAGGTCAGCCGATCAACATGATGTAGCCCTACCTAGGCTCACAAAGGAGGCCAGCACGCCGGTCTACATCCTAAGCGCGCAGGGGTCTTGGGCCCATCACCCTTTGCACTCCTGCATGTTGCGAATGCGGTCGGTGAGCGGGCCTAGCTACCTCCTTAAATAAGGCAGGTGCTTACGCAGTCCAATCCTGCGCGCGCCGCTCCACTGCTGACATCTGTTGAGCTTTCGGCTGATACATACGATGCAGAGTGCTCATACTTATTCCCGCATGGTGGTTAGTGAGAAGTGGCCAGAGGCCTACTCGGATCAAATATCCAAACCTTAGTGTCTTGGTAGTGCGCGGTAACGAGCAGAGACTCACGATCATGTGACCCCGTCGCCCTGTCTCGTGGACTTACAACAAGGGCTTGCCTCGTAATTATCTCTTAGTTATCCTCTAGGTCAACCCGACTTCACATCACTTGCGGGTACCCCTCGGGGCCGACCCGATGTAATCATGGTTCTGTGGTAAGTCAAAGTGACCGTGTGTCCAAAACAGCAAGGGGAAACCCCAGGAATCACCCTCGATGGATTCCCACTCGATGTAACTGTCAAGGTGGACTTGGAGGAATCACCCTCGATGGTCCACACTTGAGGGGTTGCACGACAGAGTCGTTATGAGAGTGGTGAAGGAGGAATCACCCTCGATGACCACAACCGAATAGTTACACTATTGGGTTAACATCAGAAGTGCTGACGAGGTATCACCCTCGGCACTCGATAGTAACTCTGCAGAGTCGTACAACTAAGAGGGGTGATGTGCGGTGTCGGGGTCTGGACGTCGATCATGTTGATCGAGTCATCGAACATAAAGCGGGGCAATTGGGACAAGGTGGGGGGTCTCTGATGGATCTCTAACCAGTCTATACTAAACAGTTTAGGATAAGCAGGTAAGGTATGAAAGCAGGTAACAAAACCAGGCTATGCATCAGAGTAGGATCATACAAAAAGTAGTAGCAGTTCTAATGCAAGCATAAGAGAGAAGGGAATGGGCGATATCGAAATGATCAATGGGGGTTTGCTTGCCTAGAAGCTCTGTTGAGAAGGGTCGTCGTTGATGTAGTCGAACATAGTGGCATCGGCAGTGGTCTCGGGGTCTACCGGCGAGAAGAAGGGGAAGAAAAAATAAATATAAAGCAAACAAAGCATCATAAAGCATAACATGGTAATACGCGGTGTTAGGGGTGAACTAACGCAGTGCTAGACATTGCAGACGGAGAGGGGAAACATCCGGAGGGGTTTTTCTGGTGTCTGGCGTTTTCTGGACAGACGAAAGAGAGGGGACGGTTCCATGTTCAGCATTCTCGGGGCATGTGACAAATGAACAGACCGCGTGTTCGGATTCGCTGGATTTTTCTGGGCAACTTTCATATATAAAACTTTTTCATCCGAGTTGCGGTTTAGTTTATATTAATTTTCAAAGTTTCAAGCATTTTCTAGAAATTCTTTAATGCGAGATTAAACTACTGAAGTACTTTTTGCACCACTGCCACCCTAGCCTTAGCCTATGACGGCGGGGCCCAAGCGCTGGTCAACCAGTCCTTTTGACTGGTCAATGGGAGAGGGATGTGGCCCACATGTAGTTGACTCATTAGCTAATTACCAATAGACTAATTCCTAATCTAAGCTAAAATCAAGGGCGGCCCTACTGCGCAGTTGCCCAGCCGGCCACTACAGGCAGGCTAGAGCGCATGGCAAAGAGGTGCCGGCGGCCACGCCGCCTGTCTGGCGGCAGCGGCAGGCAGTGGCGGGGCGACCGGGCAAGCGCGGCCAACGCGGTCGCGGCCAGGGCGCAGCTCGGGGCGCGTGGGCGGGCGGCAGCGAGGCAACCGGGGCGTGGTGGCCGCGGCTAGGAGCAGCGGTGCACGCGGCAGGGGAGGCTAAAGGGGGTGCGGTCCCGAGTAGGTGAGACCAGGGCATAGGAGGTTGCGGGCAATATCGGCGCATGCGGGCGGCGAGCGGCAGCGGTAGGCGGCGGCAGAAGCAAGAGCAGCCGCAGCGGCTAAGTAGCATCAGCGGAGGCAGCAACTACGAGCAGAGCAGTGTCGTAGCAAGCAACACAGCAGCAACAAGGCATCAGCGGAAGCAGCGGCTACGCAGCGGCACAGGAGCAGCACAACACGCTACAGCCGCACACACGTACATACGTGTACATAGGAGCTCGCACGAGCTCGGTGATGGCGGCTACGACGATGAATCGACAGCAGGGAGAAAGGGTTTGGGAAGAGTGGCTCACAGCGGTACCGGGGGCGAGATCAGGGAGGCCGGGGTGGACCAGGGGTGTTGGGAGCTTCAAGGGAGATGGCGAAGCAGAGGAGCATACGGGGCACCCACCATGTAGGACAGGTCCTCAGCATGCGGGTCAAGGTGTACAGGTCCATGGCGTCGTCGGCGTATAGGTCACCCTTTGGTGTAGCACCCACCCAAGGCGACACGGCCTCTACAACGCCACCTTTCGTCGGCCCCGTGAGGAGGCGCCCTTGTCTTGGCAGACCACTGAATACATCGTGCAGCCGAGACAAAGTGACACAACCATTACGATGGTTTCTTCACAAGGTTGCCAGCTGGTGCCCCCTGATAAAACAGACTGCCAAGTGAGGCACACCCATCACGGCGTACAGGTCAAGGTGTACAGGTGCATGGCATCGCCGGCATACAGGTCCCACGTTGGCATAGCACTAGCCCAAGGCAACGCGGATCTACGACACCACCATTCCACGGCCCTGTGCGACGGTGCCCTTTGTCTTGATGGACTACCAAATACTCGGCTTCTAGCTGAGATGAGGCGCCAACAACACCGGTCATGCTGATGTGAGTGTGCGACGGTTTTACACCGGCGCCGGTCTCCTAAACAACTTACTCCCGCAAGGCGTACCCCTTGCATACCCCGACAAGGCCGCTAGGTCATCTAGAAGTCCGAGCCGAGCAGGACCCATGCCACTTTAACCCCAACTACATCAACGCTGCCAAGACCGACGAGGCTGACGGCAAGGGCGGGCGTAGCTAGCATAAAGCCACGTTTTTAGCGGCGCGTGTACTGACGAGGACACGGGCTCTGCCGCTGCCCACACACCACCACAACCATCATCATGCATGGAGAAAGCAAAGCAAAGACGATGAAGGCGACCACATGACTTAATCAAAGGTATATCACGGAGTAACCCGTGGGAGTAATTAACCGGGAGCCTTCCGAGGCCCCGGGAACCAAAGACCGCAATCACTACAGTCAGGTTGGCCCCGCTAGTAGGCCACAGAGCGCATTTGTAAAGGGAACTTGGAATTTTGTTTCTTCGATGAGAGATTAATAAAATGCATGTTTCCCTATGTTTATTTGTGTACTTAGTACATTGGCATGCCCGCAACGTTTTATTTCCCTTGGTGCATAGAGAGATAATAATATAATAGCGCATGTTATATTTATTATTTCTCGTGTAAAACACTAGTCCGTGAAATTAAGACAAACAAATTATTGAGAAATGAGACTTTTTGTCTTAATGATTTATAGGTGCATGAAAAATTGGTTGGAAACTAACAGAGGGGCGTGGGTTGGCCTACATCAGTTCTACAACAATCTAGCATAAATGCAAGAAAAGTGCATGCTAAGTTTAGTTGTGTACGTCTTGAAAGTGCACTCAAAGAGAAGAAAACTTGTACCATGTTTGAATCCATGTTTGATAGAGGCAAAGGTGTCCCATCTTTCAATGAGATGGTGATTATCATTTTTGGTAGAGTAGACTTTGACGATCCGACTACGAACATGCGACGACGTCGCGCCTTAGCAATCGCTAAACCAACTCCGAGAGGTTATTGACCACGCCGGAGCACGACAACCTAACCATGAGGGTCTGTTTCCTACAAACAAATGAAGAACAAGTAAGAAACTGAGATTGCAATCTAGATATTGCAAATATAAGATGAAAACTTTATTGATCAAGGTGAGGTTCTGTGACGTCTTGGTCTCGTCGTTGAACACAAACCAAGTACGTGAAGTTGCAGCTATGGCGAACTTTTAATCTATACAAAACCCAAAGTCTAAACGATGCCCTAAGGGTTGTATATATGGAGAAAGAGGGGGGGAATTTCGTGACCCCTTGGAGGAGGGGTCCGAAACCAACCCTAACTCTTGTTTCCCCACACATATGGACTCTAAAAACAGCCTATACTCAAGGACTTCGAAATTACATGGGTCTGGCCCAAAAATAAGGTGGCGTGGCACCTATTATAAGCTACGGATGAAATTTATGAAAGGGCATCTTGTATATTTCGTCTATGTCCTTGTATGTCATAAAGGAGGCTTCAAAGTACTGAAATCTGCACTAGAAACGTCGTTCTGGTTCCCTTCGCACGCGCCTTCATCTCCATGTTTGTTTATGCTCCAGTGTTCATCCCTCTTGCCCATGCTAGGCCCTTCATTAGTAATCAACACAAATGTATCCAATTTAGGCAGCATCATATTCTCAAGAACATTAGAATTGTTACCAAGAAACAGAAGTACCTGGTAATTCAATTGGCGTGCACGAACTCTAATAATTGGTCTACTGTGTATAGTAGCAGGGGTTGTGGGTGTAAGAATGGTATTGATGTCCTCATCAATGTTATCCTGTTTGAATCACAGGTAAAATTCATGCTGTCATATTGAATCACATGCAAAATCTGTAAATTGTTGAAGCTAGGAACCAAGCAGTATAACTAACCTATAATTAACATAAGAAATGAACTCCAAATCATATTGAAGCACATCAGGAGCTGCAAGACAACATAGTAGAAGAGGGGCGAGGGAGGACCTCCATTCCTCAGCTACAGTGTAGGGTCGCCCGAGCATAATCTCCCTAGCGTTGGTGATTCAGTATTTCCACACCCACTCCTTTGCTGCTACAAAAGAAAATAAGACATGATATGAAATTAGAGAGAGGAAGAGAGAGAGATAGGAGGAAGGAGGGGAGGGGATGAACTCACTGGACATGGTCGCTGTTGCCGGAGCCAAAACCCTAGCCATGGGGCAATGTCGGGTGAGTGGTGCGGGATGTGAGCGGTGAATCCAGCTGAAGTAGAGGACGTAGCGGAACGAGGCAAGCTCGGCGCTATGCTGCACAATGGCGGGAGACGTTAGGTCATGCCAGAATCAGCGGCGTAAGTGCGGAGGGGGCTGGCTAGAGAGGCGAGGGGCGTTGGTGCGTCAGCCAGATGAGGCAGAGGCGGGAGGGATTTGAGGAGCGAGATATGTCACGGGGAGGGGGTGCGGTGGATCTGGCAGACGAAGATGAGGGGATCGGGAGGAGAGAGATGAGGTGTGGTGGCGCTAGAGAGAAAGAGATGGATGGGGAGAGGATAGGGTTAGCTCTATCTTTTCATTTTGGCGGGCCTTGGTGGGCTTGTTGGCACGGGTCGAGAAATTTTTTGACTAGCGGGTATCACTTTTGGCCCGCCAGAGGTAAATGAAGTGGAGAGTGAGGGAGTCCTGGATTAGGGGGTCCTCGGATAGCCAGACTATATAATGTGGCCGGACTGTTGGACTATGAAGATACAAGATTGAAGACTTCGTCCCGTGTCCGGGTGGGACTCTCCTTTGCATGGAAGGCAAGCTTGGATATTCGGATATGTAGATTTCCTTCTCTGTAACCGACTCTGTGTAGCCCTAGCCTCCTCCAGTGTCTATATAAACTAGAGGGTTTAGTCCATAGGACAAGAACAATCATAATCATAGGCTAGCTTCTAGGGTTTAGCCTCTACGATCTCGTGGTAGATCAACTCTTGTAATACTCATATCATCAAGATCAATCAAGCAGGAAGTAGGGTATTACCTCCATCGAGAGGGCCCGAACCTGGGTAACATTGTGTCCCCCGCCTCCTGTTACCATTAGCCTTAGACGCACAGTTCGGGACCCCCTACCCGAGATCCGCCGATTTTGACACCGACTTTTGGCCCGGTAGAACTACGTGGCATCTGATATGCTGCACGGCAGATCTGCGAATGTTCCTGGAGAGCTCCGAATTCGGGTAAGTAATAGGAAAGTCTCCTTCACATGCTTGCTTCGCATAATGAATGCCTTACCCGTCGCAATCTTCTTGGCCGCCTGAATCTCCTAGAGGGCCTTTTGGGCTTCGGCCTTGGCATCTTGTGCGCTCTGGAGGGCCTTCACAAGCTCGGACTCTTGCATCTTAGAGTCACGCTCCAAGGACTCGTATTTTTTGATGAAATCCTAGAGCTCTTGCTGGACCTCGTCGACTCGGGCCTCTTGTTTCTCGTGCTCGGCATGTTCCTTAGCAGATTTGTCTTCGGCCTTGGTCAGTGCTTTCTTTAGGGCCGCCACTTCAGTCGTGGCCCCTATTAAAATTCATGATGCTTGTATTAGCATCAACAACTTTTCCTTTATATAACATACAGATGGGGTATTGTATACCTTTGTTTTCCTCGAGCTGCCTCTTCATGAGGCCGAGCTCTTCCTCCTTCCGCTCCAGGTCCCGCTTCAGTCCGGAGACCTCCGCAGTACGAGCGGCTGCGGCTAGCAGCGACGCCTGCTTATCCAGATAGACATCTTGTGTTAGACTCCTGCGGACGATATTTGATCCTCTGTCCGGACTTTCTTTCCGAACAACAAACAAAGCATCAGGGGCGACTGTCTATACCGTGATATTTTCTTATAATTCTATTACTTACCTCAAAGTCTGTTAGGAGGCTGACGCAGGCTTCGGTCAATCCACTTTTGGCGGACCGGACCTTCTCAAGCACCGCACTCATGACGGTGTGGTGCTCTTCGTCAATGGAATCGCCGCGAAGCGCTTCCAGCAAGTTGTCCGATGCCTCTAGGTGGACATAGGTCATCAGCATAGGTGGCTCGCCCTCCTTAGTGAGGGACTGCCTGCCTGAATTCGGAAGCACTGGAGGTTCCGGCGCAGAATCTGGCTGGGGGCCAAACTTGCTGCAGCCCCCATCATCAGAATCCATGGGGGTCTTCCCCCCCCCCCCCATGTGCCCGACGTCTTGGGTTTCGCCTTGGGGCGTCTCCAAAACAGTCTCCCCCTGGTCCGGTATCCTCTGGGACAACACCACGGTGTCGTCCGCGGGATGGGGGGAGGTGGCCGTTGGGAGTGAATCATTGTTCATCGCCGACTGACTCAAAGACCCGTCCGAGGAGGATACATTGATATGGGCTTTGGCCGGACTGCATGGTCATATTCGACATGATAAGAAGCAATAAAGCAATACGTACCAGAAGTATTATAGTGTCCAGATACTTACGACTTCGCCAGGGGCTTGTCCCTGGGCAACCACTCCTCGTCGCTGTTGGCGGCTGTGGTGGAGTGGTCCGGAGGGAGGTTCCTTCCTTTCTTGGACCCTTCGGCCGCCCCGGACGGGGCGACCTTTCTTCCCCCCCCCCCCCCCCCCCGGTTGGGCGGGAGGGCTTTCTTCTTCCTCCTCCTCATTTTCATTGGAGGAGCGTGCCTTGGTGTCTTCAGACGATGAGTCCGACACGACCTTGCACCGAAGACCTTTCCTGGTCCCCATGGCCTTCTTCTTGGCCTTCTTCTCTGGCACCTCGTAGGGTGCCGGAAACAGCATCTCCGTTAAGAGAGCTGTTGCTGGATCTTTAGGTAGTGGAGCCGGACAGTCAACTTGCTCCGCTACCGCCACCCAGTCATGTTGAATTGGCGCGGAGGCTTAGATTCCTCCCACGAATATACTGGGGAAAGAAACATCTTGCAAAATATAAAGAGCTTACCGGATTGGCGGGGCGCTTTGCGCTGAGTCTGCGATACTCGGTTATGGGAGGAGGTACCTCGGTGGCCTTGAACAGAACCTTCCAAACGTCTTTGTGGGTCGTATCGAAGAGCTCTCACAGCGTCTGGTGTTTTGCTGGGTCGAACTCCCACATATTGAAAGCCCATCTTTGACACGGAAGGATCTGGCGGAAGAGCATGACCTAGACCACGTTGACAAGCTTGATTTTCTTGCTTATCATGTTTTTGATACAGGTCTGGAGTCTGGTCAGCTCCACCAATGAGCCCCAGACTAAGCCCTTCTCTTTCCAGGAGGTGAGCCGCATGGGGGTGACGGATCAAATTCGGGGGCCGCCGCCTAGTTGGTGTCGCGTGGCTCGGTGATGTAGAACCATCCCGACTGCCACCCCTTCACGGTCTCCACATAGGAGCCCTCGAGCCAGGTAACGTTGGGCATCTTGCCCACCATGGCGCCCCTGCACTCTGCTTGCTGGCCGACCACCACCTTCGGCTTCACATTAAAGATCTTCGGCCATAAGCCGAAGTGTGGCAAGATGCGGAGAAAGGCCTCGCACACGGCAATGAATGTCAAGATGTTGAGGAAGGAATTGGGGGATAGATCATGAAAATCAATCCCGTAATAATACATGATGCCGCGAACGAGTGTGTGGAGGGGAAACCCTAGCCCGCGGACAAAACGAGGGAGGAATAAAACCCTCTCGTGGGCTTCCGGAGTAGGGACGATATGTCTCGCCGTCGGAAGACGGTGGCTGGTTTTCTTAGCCAGATACCCGGCCTCCCGAAGCTTTTTGATATCCTTCTCCCGGACGGTAGAGGCCATCCACTTGCCTCCTGCTCCGGATCCGGACATTTTCGAAAGACCTTTGTGGGTGGAGAAGACGAGCACTTGGGCGCTGGAGCTCGAGCGAGGGGGAATGGATAAGCAGAGGAAGAAGAAGGCGTGGGAGAAAAAGGGGAATCCTTATCTCCTTATAAAGGTAGTAGGGATCCTGCGCCTCCCCACTTGCTCGGTAAACTCGCTTATTCCTCAAGCGCCGTGATTGATGGCGTGGTTGGGTTACCCACACCCATATTGATGAGAATCCCGTGATAAGGGGACACGATCTCTGCTTCAACAAGACGTGCCAATAAAACCGCCTCGCGATATGTGTGGTAGCAGGTTGGGAAACGGCTCGAATAATGACCGGGCCATGGCGTGATGTCATGCTATGAAAAATTGTCAGCAGATTAGATTGGTGGAATATTGCGCTCTCTATGGTGGTATGTGGAAATTATTTTGCAGAGCCGGACACGATCCTTGTGTTCAAGATCTTCTATGGAGTATCGGAGAAGGAACCCGCCTTGCAATGCCAAAGACAATCTGCGCGCCGGACTCATCGTCATTGAAGCCCGGTTCAGGAGCTACTGAGGGAGTCCTGGATTAGGGGGTCCTCGGATAGCCGAACTATATACTGTGGCCGGGCTGTTGGACTATGAAGATACAAGATTGAAGACTTTGTCCTGTGTTCGGGTGGGACTCTCCTTTGCGTGGAAGGCAAGCTTGGATATTCGGATATGTAGATTTCCTTCTCTTTAACCGACTCTGTGTAACCCTAGCCTCCTCTGGTGTTTATATAAACCAGAAAGTTTAGTCTGTAGGACAAGAACAATCATAATCATAGGCTAGCTTCTAGGGTTTGTCCTCTACGATCTCGTGGTAGATCAACTCTTGTAATACTCATATCATCATGATCAATCAAGCAGGAAGTATGGTATTACCTCCATCGAGAGGTCCCGAACCTGGGTAAACATTGTGTCCCCTGCCTCCTGTTACCATTAGCCTTAGACGCAAGTTCGGGACCCCCTACCCGAGATCCGCTAGTTTTGACACCGATAGCGGCCAAAAAACAGCACCCGCCACTGCTATTCTTGTGTTATCAATGGCGAGCACGCATTGTGGCCTGCCACTGGTATACTTTGACAGAATTGTCGCGCTACCAGAAAATAACAGTGGCGGGTACATGTGAAAAAACGCCCGCCACTGCTAACTCAACTAGTTGTGGTGGGCACTAGTTTGTGCTCGTCACAGGTAACATTTGCCCCATCATAAATCTGGATTGTTGTTACCAGCGACGGCGCAAACTGACGCCCGCCACTGGTAAGCTAATAGCAGTGGCGGGTTGTAAGTGCATCTAGTGCCACCCCTATTTGGTTTTGGAGTATTGACGACAAATATGGTTGAGGGACTAATGTGTTCATGAGAATTACATGATAACACAGGTAATGTCCCTCATTGATTCGGTTTACCTACCAGAGATGACCCCTAAAAATGTGTGAAGGCATTGAAGACAATGGTGGTTCGTGAAGACATTCACAACGAAGATCATGACTCATGAAGCTATTCACTTGAAGACTATGGAGTGCCAAGACATAGTTGTTTCGTAGTTTCCTTTCTTTATTGAGTCATAGGAACCACCGTACAGTTAAGTGGGATCCAAGTGAACAAAGTCAGAGTGACTGACGTGACGCTCAACCAAATCCTATGTCTTCGAGCGAAGACAATGAGAGAAAATCTTATCCAGAGCTGGATCAGTCGGCTTTGCTTGTAGCCCAAGCCAAGCTACCGCGTGTGTTTGAAATCTGACTGTTGGACATGTATCAGTTCCTTAGTGACCCAGGGTCATTTCGGACATATCAGGTCGGGTTGCCTCCTGACTATAAATAGCCCACCCCCTACACCATAAATTTGGTGGTTGCTCAGAATTGGTGCACGGCTTTTGTCATTTGAGAGCAACCCACCTCCGAAGCATTTGAGAGAGAGATCCTTGCGAGGACAAAGCCCAAAACCCCCAGAGCTAAAGAGTGTTAGGCATCACTGAAGTCTTTCTGTCCGCGTGATCTAAAGACTTGTTACACTTGAGGAATATGAATCCTCCAGCCCGTTAGGCGTCACGTTCTGAGCATCCAAGAGTCATTGTGGATTACCGGTGAACGAAGTGTGTGAAGGTTTGAAAGTCTACCTCGAAGACTTACCAGAGTGATTGGGGGAGGACTGGGTGTCCTTAGCTCAAGGGGAATAAGGTGAAGACACAGTCTTCTGAGTTCAATCTCAGCCTCCCTAACCAGACGTACAGTTGTCATAGCAACTGGAACTGGTCTACCAAATCCTTGTCTTTGCCAAGCAGCTGGTTCTATCCTCTACTGTCCTTACTTTACAATTTGTCTTCGTGAAGTCACTGCTTGCCTGCTTGATTTATTTGACTTCATCGTGTGAAGACTTATATATGTTTAGCTTCATACTATCTTCCATTTTGATCATGTCTACCTAGTTGTAGTTAGTCCTCGTGCTTTCACTGTATTGTATGCTTGACTAATGTGTTCCTAGTGTAGTCTTCATTCCGCTGCTTACTACATAGGCTCAGTTTACCTGTTTGTCTTCAAAGCCATCGTGTTTTGAAGACTTCCATAAAAATCGCATGTTCACCCCTCCTCTAGTCAATAACTAGCACTTTCAATAGGTATCAGAGCCAGGTACTCCCTTGTTCTGTGTGATTTGGTTTAACCACCTGGAGTTTTAGCTATGTCGACTGCAGGGATAATCAAGGTCTCCGCTGCATGCCCTATTTTTGATGGTCAAGATTATCCAAAATGGAAGGCAATGAAGAGGAAGCGTCTTCTTGCTATGAACAGTGAGTTGTGGACTGTCACGGAGATTGGTCTCACCGATTTATGCAAGATGGCGAATGCTGAGGACATTCGAAAGTACACTCGAATGGATATCACGGCTAAGGATATCATATGCTCCTGTCTATCCAATGACGAGTTCAAGCGCATCATGCATCTTTGCAATGTGAAGCTTATCTGGGACCGGATTTCTGATGTCTATGAGGGTCATCGAACCCGTCAAGACCCATGGTTCTGCGAGTTCAAAGAGTCTCTTAAAATAATGACTTTCGAACCCAAGCCATCTAATGAAACCTACTGTCTCATGGCACGTGGTGTCAAGGTAACCTCTGGTGAATCCAAACCTAGCTATAAGACACTTGCTAAAATTGCAACTGAGCAACAAACTGTTATGGAACATATTCAAAAGCTGCTAGACAAAAGCGATGACCTGTTGGACGAGGAAATGAATCAAACTCAGTCCTTAATCGAAGACATTAAAAGTCTTCACATTAAGTACGAAGATCTTGAAAGTCATCATGAAACTCTCTCAGCCTCTAATGAGAAGATTTCCTATGATTATCCTCAAAGGAAGCAGGATCTAGAGAAACTGAGAGCATCTCATGAAGATCTTCAAAAAGAGAACGATTTGCTCCTCACCCAACAGATCATTACCGCTCAAGTAGAATTTGTTCCACCATGCTTAAAGTGTCTTGAGCGCGATAATGTTGTCTCTGTTGCTGAATGTTCTACTGCTTCTGATGTTGCAGTATCTTCAACTGTTGATGTGGTAACTAACCCCTCTACTGAGGATGCCACTACTATTGCTGATGAGAATGCTAAGTTGAAGACGTTACTTGAGACTGGCATGTACAAAATCCTCAAAGGGCGACAAACCTTGTGTGATGTCCTCAAGAAATAGATTCTGAACTGAACCCCTAGGAAAAAGGGTGTTGGGTTCGAGAGGAAAATGAACGTTGATGGTTCATATTGGACGCCTGATTAGTACCCCAAAACCACCTGGGTTGCTGCTAAGGATCCTTCTGTTGACACATCCACTTTATATGGCTTCACTTGTGCTAACCCAATTGTCATTGAATCCTTTGATGCAGATTATAAATTGTTTAAGAATCAGAATGGTGAAGTGTTTGTTAGGTACATTGGTACTAACTGCAGGAACGGGTCACCTAGAAGAAGATCTGGGTGCCCAAAAGCTATCTTAAGAAGCTTCCCGTGAATGTCATCATGACACCACCTGGGAACAAGACAAACCCCCGACCAAAGGCGACATATGGTCCAAAGGCTTCATCCAGACAAAGGACCACTTATGGTCACCCTAACGCCAATGTTTTGTAGGAGAACCGCTATGAGACTCATGAATATGAGTGTGTTTCCTCTAACCTCTATGTTCACAAAACTAAGAACTTTTCTGCATATTCTTATTAGTACTATTCTCCTCCTGCAAGGCTATTTGCTAGGGCTCCCAAGCCAAAGTTCTCAGATGCTGCACTTAGACTCATTGCTTCTAAGCCACCCCTGAAGGTGTGGGTGGTTAAGAAGAATTAACTTCTCTTGTAGGGAAAGGTCTCCAGCCGGAAAGCAAAATCCGCTTACGACAATGCTGGAGACCTAAACATCTTGTGGGACGCAAGATAAAATGCTCCAATGGTCTTATCATGTATTTTGTCTCAGGGTTCCTTGACGAGCACCCTATCATGCCTAACCAGAATCTTAACTTTGATAATATGCTTGTTCGCTACATGTTTCTGCTTCACAATACTCTTGGTGAAGCCTATCCCGCTAACTGCGCTGTAGGGTACAACTCTGAAAGCCACTGAATGGATCAAGGACAGCGGCTGCACCAACCACATGACTGGTGATTGAAGTCTTCTTATGGATTCAACCCTACGTCCATCTACTAAGAGCCACATCACATTCGCTAGCACTGGTAAAAGCAAGGTATTGGGTCTTGGTAGAGTTGCTATCTCAAAGGATCGGCACATGGACAAAGTGATGCTTTTTGAATCCCTTGGATACAACTTAATGTATGGGTCAATGCTCTGCGATCTGAACATGATTGTGATTTTTGGAAAATATCTTTCTCTTGTGCTAATGGAATCTGAGAAATCTCTAGTCTTAGAAGGCTATCGAAGAGGTGATCTTTATATGGTAGATTTCTCCACAGGACCATAGCTTGCTGTATGTCTTCTAGCAAAGGCTTCAGAATGCTGGCTATGGCATCGATGGCTAGGACATGCGGGCATGAGGAACCTGTACACTCTCGCGAATAAGAAGCACATCATTGGCATCGAGGGCATTAAGTTCAAGAAGGATCATCTATGTGGTGCCTATGAAGCTGGAAAGATGCCTAGAGCCAAACATCCCTCGAAGACAATCGTGACTACCTCACGCCCCTTCAAGCTTCTTCACATGGACCTATTTGGCCCTAGTCATTACTCTACCCTTACTACTACTGCACATCTCTATGGCTTCATTATTGTTGATGATTACTCAAGATACACCTGGGTGCACATAATTCTCTATACGACTGAAGTGTAGGATGTCTTCAGACGCTTCGCAAATCGGGCCATGACGAATTATGGCATCAAGATCAAGCACATCCGGAGTGACAAAGGCACTAAGTTCAAGAATGTTGGCCTCTACATTTATCTTGATACTTTGGACATCACACACGAGTTCTATGATCCTTACACACGTCAGCAGAATGGCATCATGGAGCGCAAGAACAGAACACTAATTGAAATGGCGCTGATACGTCTCCGTTGTATCTATTGATTGTTCCATGCCAATATTCTACAACTTTCATATACTTTTGGCAACTTTTTATACTATTTTTGGGACTAACATATTGATCCAGTGCCCAGTGCCAGTTCCTGTCTGTTGCATGTTTTTTGTTTCACAGAAACCCAATAACAAACGGAGTCCAAACGGGATAAAAATGGACGGAGAATTATTTTGGAATATTTATGATTTTCTGGAGGAAGAATCAACACGAAACGGTGTCCGGGGTGGCCACGAGACAGGGGGGCGTGCCCACCCCCTGGGCGCGTCCTGGGCTCTTGTGGGCCACCCGTAAGGAGGTTGACGCTCTTATCTTGGCACAATAAAGCTAATTTTATGAGAAATATCTGGGCGAAAGATTCACCCCAATCGGAGTTACGGATCTCCGGATATTTAAGAAACGGTGAAGGGGTAGAATCTGAGAACGCAGAAACAGAGAGATAGATCCAATCTCGGAGGGGCTCTCGCCCCTCCCACGCCATGGGAGCCAAGGACCAGAGGGGAAACCCTTCTCCCATCTAGGGAGAAGGTCAAGGAAAAAGAAGAAGAAGGGGGGCTCTCTCCCCCTTGCTTCCGGTGGCGCTGGAACGCCGCCGGCGGCCATCATCATCACCGCGATCTTCACCAACACCTCCGCCATCTTCACCAACATCTGCATCACCTTTCCACCTCTATCTACAGCGGTCCACTCTCCCGCAACCCGCTGTACCCTATGCTTGAACATGGTGCTTTATGCTTCATATTATTTTCCAATGATGTGTTGCCATCGTATGATGTCTGAGTAGATTTTCGTTGTCCTACCGGTGATTGATGAATTGCTATGATTGGTTTGAGTTGCATGTTTTATTATTGGTGCTGTCCTATGGTGCCCTCCGCGTCGCGCAAGCATGAGGGATTCCCACTGTAGGGTGTCGCAATGCGTTCATGATTCGCTTATAGTGGGTTGCCTGAGTGACTGAAACACAAACCCGAGTAAGGGGATTGTTGCGTATGGGATAAAGGGGACTTGATACTTTAATGATATGGTTGGGTTTTACCTTAATGAATCTTTAGTATTTGCGGATGCTTGCTAGAGTTCCAACCATAAGTGCATATGATCCAAGTAGAGAAAGTATGTTAGCTTATGCCTCTCCCTCAATAGAATTGCAATAGTGATTACCGGTCTAGTAACATAGTCAATTGCTTAGGGACAATTCCACAACTCCTACCACCACTTTTTCGCACTCGCTATATTTACTTTATTGCATCTTTATCTAAACAGCCCCTACTTTTTATTTACGTGTTCTTTATTATCTTGCAAACCTATCCTATCACACCTACAAAGTACTTCTAGTTTCACACTTGTTCTAGGTAAAGCGAACGTCAAGCGTGCGTAGAGTCGTATGAGTGGCCGATAGGACTTGAGAGAGTATTTGTTCTACCTTTAGCTCCTCGTTGGGTTCAACACTCTTACTTACCGAAAGAGGCTACAACTATCCGGTATACTCAAGGGTTATCAAGACCTTTTTCTGGCGCCGTTGCCGGAGAGTCATAGCATGGGGTGAATATTCTCGTGTGTGCTTGTTTGCTTTATCACTAAGTAATTTTTATTTGCTGTTCTTAGTTGTTCTCTATCTTTAGTTATGGATATGGAACACGAAATACCAAAAAAATTAGGTGTACTTGCTACACATGGAGACGGGGTAACTCCTAAAACCCTCGATTCTCATTATGCGAGAGATATTATATACTACTTTGATAACCCCATTCAACTTTATAATGGGAGACACGTTGGATCAACGTGAATACTTTAGGGATTATCGCTCGACACAAAAATGGAAACTATTATAGGATCAATTTATTATGTTGCGTTGGTATGCCTGGTCTCTATGCTTGAGATATGATATTACTTGTTGCTCTAGGATGGAGGCTCCACACCTTCCCTTTTCATGCAAATTTAATGATAATGAAACCTTAGCTTCTTATGCTAATGGTATATATGATTACTATTATGTGGAACAAATAGAAGAATTTGTTGCTTTTAAGGCTGCTTATGAAATTGAAATCTTTCTTTGAAAAGTATGAAGCTTTAGATGGTGATGTTTATAGGCCTGAAAATCTTGCTATACTTAGATATTGCTATGCAAATTATGAATACAATTACTATATTAATGCATTTATGAAGAAATTCTCCGCTGTCCAAGAAGAGACTAATATTTTGCAGGAAGCTATGGAAGAAGAAATGGATGAAACTGTCAGCTCATTGGATGAAAAAGATGATAAGGAGAGCAAAGAACAAAAGGAGGAAGAGCGGATTAGCTACCCGTGCCCACCTTCTAATGAGAGTAACCCTCCAACTCATACATTATTTAATTCCCCTTCGTGCTTACCGAAGGATGATTGCTATGATCCCGTTGATTCTCTTGAAATATCCCTTTTTGATGATGCTTGCTATGCTTGTGGCCAAGATGCCAATATGAATTATGCTTATGGAGATGAACTTGCTATAGTTCCTTATGTTAAACATGAAATTGTTGCTATTGCACCCACGCATGATAGTCCTATTATCTTTTTGAATTCTCCCGACTACACTATATCGGAGAAGTTTGTGCTTAATAAGGATTATATTGATGGGTTGCCTTTTACCGTTGCACATGATGATTTTGATATATATATATATAATATGCATGTGCTTGCTGCTCCTACTTGCAATTATTATGAGAGAGGAACTATGTCTCCACCTCTCTATGTTTCCAACACGATAGAATTGCAAGAAACTGCTTATACTAAGCATTGGCCTTTACTATGTGTGCATCAATTGTTCTTTTATGACATACCGATGCATAGGAAGAGAGTTAGACTTAGTTGCTTGATATATTTTACTTTATGCTCACTACTAAATTACAAATCATTGTTAATTAAAATTGGCTTTGATATACCTTGGGATCCAGGTGGATTCATTACTTGAGCATTTTATGCCTAGCTTAATGGCTTTAAAGAAAGCGCTGCCAGGGACACAACCCGGAAGTTTTAGAGAGTCATTTATTTCTGTTGAGTGCTTTCATATAGTTTAAAAACAAAAAAATAAAGAGGGGAACCTAAAACTTTTCAAAAAAAGGAAAGTGAAAGTGAGAAAGACAAGCATTGTTGAAGTGGGAGCTAGCCTTGAACTTTGTTCATGCTCACGGAAACTTTGTGAATCTTGATAACAGAAACTTTTCATCAAAAATAAGTATCCCCTTGTACAATTCCATTGTATTATAAATAATGTGCCGAGGTTTGCCTTTAGGATGTTTACAATGCTTGTTGGTTTGTACGGTGCAGGACAGAAACTTTGGCTGTAGTGTGCGATTTTACATTTTTATCTGGAACGTCAATTGGTTCTGATTCCGTTTGCACTGTCTTTATATACAGATTGTTTATTTTTCCTAATTTTGTTAGAATTTTTGGGGTACCAGAAGTATTGTGATTGTTCAGATTGCTACAGACTGTTCTGTTTTTGACAGATTCTGCTTTTGATGCATAGTTTGCTTGTTTTGATGAATCTATCAATTTATATCAGTGGATTAAGCCATGGAAAAGCTATATTACAGTAGACACAATGCAAAAACAAAATATGAATTGGTTTGCAGAAGTACTTAGAGTGGTGATTTGCTTTATTATACTAACGGATCTTACCGAGTTTTCTGTTAAAGTTTTGTGTGGATGAAGTGTCTAAACGAGGAGGTCTCGATATGAGAAAAAGGAAGAGAGGCAAGAGCTCAAGCTTGGGGATGCCCGAGGCACCACAAGTAAATATTCAAGGAGACTCAAGCGTCTAAGCTTGGGGATGCCCCAGAAGACATCCCCTCTTTCTTCAACAAGTATCGGTATGTTTTCGTATTCGTTTCGTTTATGCATTATGTGCAAGTCTTGGAGCGTCTTTTGCATTTAGTTTTCATTTTTCTTTCATGCACCATGCTGGTATGAGATAGTCCTTGGTTGATTTATAGAATGCTCATTGCACTTCACTTAAATCTTTTGAGTATGGCTTTATAGAATGCTTCATGTGCTTCACTTATATCATTTGAAGTCTGGTTGCCTGTTTCTCTTCATTTAGACAACCGCCATTTGTAGAATGCTCTTTTGCTTCACTTATAATTGTTAGAGCGTGGGCATAGCTTTTGTAGAAAGAATTAAACTCTCTTGCTTCACTTATATCTATTTAGAGAGATGACAGGAATTGGTCAATCACATAGTTAGTCATAAAATCCTACATAAACTTGTAGATCGCTGAATACGATATGTTTGATTCCTTGCAATAGTTTTGCGATATAAAGGTGGTGATATTAGAGTCATGCTAGTGGGTGGTTGTGGATTATAGAGACACTTGTGTTGAGGTTTGCAAGTCCTGTAGCATGCACGTATGGTAACCGTTGCGTGACGAATTTGAAGCATGGGGTGTTTCTTTGATTGTCTTCCTTATGAGTGGCGGTCGGGGACGAGCGATGGTCTTTTCCTACCAATCTATCCCCCTAGGGGCATGCGTAGTAGTACTTTGCTTCGAGGACTAATAAACTTTTGCAATAAGTATATGAGTTCTTTATGACTAATGTGAGTCATGGATTATACGCACTCTCACCTTTCCATCATTGCTAGCCTCTTCGGTACCATGCATTGCCCTTTCTCACCTCGAGAGTTGGTGCAAACTTCGCCGGTGCATCCAAACCCCGTGATACGATATGCTCTATCACACATAAGCCTCATTATATCTTCCTCAAAACAGCCACCATACCTACCTATCATGGCATTTCCATAGCCATTCCGAGATATATTGCCATGCAACTTCCATCATCATCATATTCATGACTTGAGCATTCATTGTCATATTGCTTTGCATGATCGTAAGATAGCTAGCATGATGTTTACATGGCTTGTCCGTTTTTTGATGTCATTGCTACGCTAGATCATTGCACATCTCGGTACACCGCCGGAAGCATTCATATAGAGTCATATCTTTGTTCCAGTATCGAGTTGTAAGTAAATAAAAGTGTGATGATCATCATTATTAGAGCATTGTCCCCAAAAAGAAAAGAAAAAAAGAAAGGCCAAAGAAAAAAATAAAAAAAAGAAAAAGAAAAAAAAGAAAAAAAAAAGAAAAAAAAATAAATAAAAGGGGGCAATGTTACTATCTCTTTTTCCACACTTGTGCTTCAAAGTAGCACCATGTTCTTCATGTAGTGAGTCTCATATATTGTGCTTCAAAGTAGCACCATGTTCTTCATATAGATTGTCTCCTATGTTGTCACTTTCATATACTAGTGGGAATTTTCATTATAGAACTTGGCTTGTATATTCCAACGATGGGCTTCCTAAAATGCCCTAGGTCTTCATGAGCAAGCAAGTTGGATGCACACCCACTTAGTTTATTTTGTTGAGCTTTCATACACTTATAGCTCTTAGTGCATCCGTTGCATGGCAATCCCTACTCCTCGCATTGACATCAATTGATGGGCATCTCCATAGCCCGTTGATTAGCCGCGTCGATGTGACACTTTCTCCTTTTTTGTCTTCTCCACATAACCTCCATCATTATATTCTATTCCACCTATAGTGCTATATCCATGGCTTGTGCTCATGTATTGTGTGAGGGTTGAAAAAGCTGAAGCACGTTAAAAAGTATGAACCAATTGCTCGGCTTGTCATCGGGGTTGTGCATGATGGGGGCATTTTGTGTGATGAAAATGAAGCATGGCCAAACTATATGATTTTGTAGGGATAAGCTTGCTTTGGCCTTGTTGTTATGAAAAGACATGATTGCTTTATTGGTACACTCGAAGTATTATTGTTTTTATGTCAAATGATAGACTATAGCTTTGAATCACTCGTGTCTTAATATTCATGCCATGATTAGACATATGATCAAGATTATGCTAGGTAGCATTCCACATCAAAATTATCTTTTTATCATTTACCTACTCGAGGACGAGTAGGAATTAAGCTTGGGGATGCTGATACGTCTCTGTCGTATCTATAATTTTTGATTGCTCCATGCCAATATTCTACAACTTTCATATACTTTTGGCAACTTTTTATACTATTTTTTGGGACTAACATATTGATCCAGTGCCCAGTGTCAGTTCCTGTCTCTTGCATGTTTTTTGTTTCATAGAAACCCAATATCAAACGGAGTCCAAACGGGATAAAAACGGACGGAGAATTATTTTGGAATATTTATGATTTTCTGGAGGAAGAATCAACGCGAAACGGTGTCCGGGGTGGCCACAAGACAGGGGGGCGCGCCCTCCCCCCTGGGCTCTTGTGGGCCACCCGTAAGGTGGTTGACGCTCTTCTCTTGGCACAAGAAAGCTAATTTTATGAGAAAGATCTGGGCGAAAGATTCACCCCAATCGGAGTTACGGATCTCCGGATATTTAAGAAACGGTGAAGGGGTAGAATCTGAGAATGCAGAAACAGAGAGATAGATCCAATCTCGGAGGGGCTCTCGCCCCTCCCACGCCATGGGAGCCAAGGACCAGAGGGGAAACCCTTCTCCCATCTAGGGAGAAGGTCAAGGAAGAAGAAGAAGAAGGGGGGCTCTCTCCCCCTTGCTTCCGGTGGCGCCGGAACGCCGCTGGGGGCCATCATCATCACCGCGATCTTCACCAACACCTCCGCCATCTTCACCAACATCTCCATCACCTTTCCCCCTCTATATACAGCGGTCCACTCTCCCGCAACCCGCTGTACCCTCTACTTGAACATGGTGCTTTATGCTTCATATTATTTTCCAATGATGTGTTGCCATCCTATGATGTCTGAGTAGATTTTCGTTGTCCTACCGGTGATTGATGAATTGCTATGATTGGTTTGAGTTGCATGTTTTATTATTGGTGCTGTCCTATGGTGCCCTCCGCGTCGCGCAAGCGTGAGGGATTCCCGATGTAGGGTGTTGCAATGCGTTCATGATTCGTTTATAGTGGGTTGCGTGAGTGACTGAAACACAAACCCGAGTAAGGGGATTTTTGCGTATGGGATAAAGGGGACTTGATACTTTAATGCTATGGTTGGGTTTTACCTTAATGAATCTTTAGTATTTGCGGATGCTTGCTAGAGTTCCAATCATAAGTGCATATGATCCAAGTAGAGAAAGTATGTTAGCTTATGCCTCTCCCTCAAATAGAATTGCAATAGTGATTACCGGTCTAGTAACGTAGTCAATTGCTTAGGGACAATTCCACAACTCCTACCACCACTTTTTCACACTCTCTATATTTACCTTATTGCATCTTTATCTAAACAGCCCCTACTTTTTATTTACGTGTTCTTTATTATCTTGCAAACCTATCCTATCACACCTACAAAGTACTTCTAGTTTCACACTTGTTCTAGGTAAAGCGAACGTCAAGCGTGCGTAGAGTCGTATCAGTGGCCGATAGGACTTGAGAGAGTATTTGTTCTACCTTTAGCTCTTCGTTGGGTTTGACACTCTTACTTATCGAAAGAGGCTACAACTATCCCATATACTTGCGGGTTACGAGGCGCGAACGATGCTCAATGAGTACAAGACTCCAAGAAAATTCTGGCATGAAGCCATTGATACTGCATGCCACGTCATCAATAGAGTATATCTTCACAAGTTCTTCAAGAAACATATTATGAACTTCTGACTGGTAAGAAGCCAAACGTCAGTTACTTCAAAGTCTTTGGTGCTAGGTGCTGGATCAAGGATCCACATCACACGTCTAAATTCACATCGAAAGCACATGAAGGTTTTATGCTTGGTTACGGAAAGGACTCACACACCTACAGATTCTTCAACCTCTTTCACTATAAAGTGGTTGAAACTATAGATGTGCAGTTCGATGAGACTAACGGCTCATAAAGAGAGCACCTGCCAAATGTGCTAGATGAAGCTACACCAGGTGAAGCTATCAAGCTGATGGGTACTGGAGAAATTGTACCCACCGTGGAATAGGTTGAGGATGAGATCATCATTTCTGCACCTAATCAACCTGAAGACAATGCTCAGTCCGAAGCCAATGCTGATGATGAAGACAATAGTCAGTCAGATCAAAATCTTCGTCCAGCTCACCCTCGTGTCGCAAATGAAGTCCAGATTGAGAAGATCATCGATAGCATCAACACTCCTGGTGTAACGCCCCGGATTCGATGCGCCAGGTGTCTGCCAGTTGTTCGCCGTCGTTGCCATTTCATTTTCTTGCGTGTTTCATTTTATCATGTCATCATGTGCATTTCATTTTGCATACGTGTTCGTCTCATGCATCCGAGCATTTTCCCCGTTGTCCGTTTTGCAATCCGGCGCTCATATGCCCTCCGGCGTCCCCCTCTTCTCTCTTTCGTGAGTGGGTGTTAAACTTTCTCGGAATGGCCCGAGGCTTGCCAAGTGGCCTTGGTATAGCACCGGTAGACCGCCTGTCAAGTTTCGTGCCATTTGGAGGTCGTTTGGTACTCCAACGATTAACTGGGTAACCGTAAAGCCTCCTTTCTCTTTGCAGCCCAACACCCTTCCAAAGTAGCCCAAAACCCATCTAAATCCCCTCCATGCTCTCGGTCGTTCGATCATGATCGTGTGGGCTAAAACCGCTCCTCATTTGGACTCTCCTAGCTCCCTCTACCTATAAAACTAGACCTCCCCCAAAATTCGCGGATCAAAACGCCCCTAACCCTAGCTCCTTCTTCCTCCGCGCGCCGGACGCGTCCGCCCGGCGCCGGACATGTCCGTCCACCGCCACCCGCCGCCGCTCCCGGCCAATCCGGGCACGCCACGTGGCGCCCGCGTCCTCCCCGCTGCCGCGGCCCGCGGAGC
>NC_041385.1:350747560-350786327 GCF_002162155.2 Triticum dicoccoides | reverse complement strand
GTCCCTCCTCCGGTGACTCGAGCCCCTGCTCCGGCCACCGTGGCTCCGCCCTCCGGCCCTCGTCGCCCCGGCCATCCCCGGCCTCCTCCCCAAGCTCTCCGGTGAGAGTCCGTCCCCGCCTCGTCGTCCGTGCCCGCGCTGCCTGATCCAGATCTGGATCCGAGGTAGTCCCCGTTTTCGACTAAGTCCCAGATTTTTGTAATTATCATGCCATGTTCTACCTGCTGTATATCCATGCGTGTAGCTCCGTTCCTTGCGTGTAATATGTCAAATTGTTCGCCTCAACGAGTATATCATTTCATTCCATTGCATCATGTTCATTTGAGCTCATCTTGATGCCTGAATCATTGTTGTAAGAGTGCTTCATAATGTTTTCTGCTGTCTGTTAACAGAACGAGCTCTTTTGTCATTTTTGCCATGATTGATGTGTGCATCCTATGAGGTTGATGTCTTCATGTGTTTTGATCTATGCTATGACTTCTTTACAAAGGTGCTTCCCATGTATTTTTGTGATCAATGTGGTGACTAGCACAAGCATGCAAACTAGGCTTCATGTTAATGCTGATTTTAGTCCCTGTTCTGCTGTTATTTTGATGCCATGTAAACTTGATGCGATCCATGCATATTTTGAGATACTTCATTAAGGGTGTTTTGAACATATGGTTATTGTCTATCCATTCATGCCTCTTGTTGCAATTATGGAGTAGTCTAGCATGTCATTTTCGTGCTCTACTTTTGCTTCAAAATGTTTCCTGGCAGATTGTTTACGTGTTATTCAATTTGGCCAAGGTTGCTATAGTTGACCCTTGCATGCTATGAACTTGTTCTTGACTTGGTTTGTTTCACAAACATGCCTTCTTGATGATGCTATGCTTATCTTGTCATGCAATGACTTGTGGTGAGTGAATCGAGCTTGTTAAGTAGAGTACATGATGTTGCTGTTTTGCTAGGCTGAATCTGTTATTTCGTGATGCGATGTAAACATGCTTCTACAAATCATTCTATGCATAATCTGGATATGTTCTATAAACATGTTTTGATATACATGTCATTCTCTATCCATCCATGCCCCTGGTTGCATTTATAGGTTGCTGTAGCTTGTTTATATCTTGCTCCAAAGTTGCTTGAAAATGTTGTTGTCAGCCCGTTAACATTAAGTTCACTTGTTACCATGGTTGTTCCTAGTGTTCCATGCACCCTATGACCTTGCTCTTGCCATGCTTAGCTTCACAAACATGTCTTCTTATTGTTGGGTGCCTTGCCATGCCATATATTGCTCTGTGGTGAGTTGCACAAGCTCATCTACATGCCTTCATAATTCTGTTTCTGCCATGTATGAATCTGTATTATAACTTGCTATGTTTACGTGGGTGCCATCATATTTTCTGATCCTTTTTGGCTTATGGTCAGTAAGGGAGTTTTGATCTATGCTTTTAGTAGATTCATGCCATACCTTTGTTTTCCATGATAAGTTCCTGTAACATGTTGTTTGATAGCTCTAAACATTGCATCGTGATGTTATTTTCTGCAAAGTCTGAAATTGTTATAACTTGCAATCTTACCATGTGTGTTTGAGCATGTTCTAGTGATTTTTAGATATAGCTCAGTGTTCATGTTTTGTAATGCTTTACCTGTACATCATGTCCATGCCTTTTGTTATCATGTTGGGGTGCTGTAGTATATTGTTTTGATGCTTGCAATATACCTAGTTGCTGTTTTGGACAGCTTGTCCTTTAAACTTGTTTCATGTGTGTGTGTTGAACCGTTGCTCCGTTTTGAGTGTGCTCTATATGAAACTTGCTTAGAATTGCATGTAGTTTCATATTATCATGTTGAATCCTTGTTTTGAGGTGTTTGCTTGATGTTTGGGTGCATTTTGCATCAATGCCATGTTTAACTTGTTTTGCTCATATCTTCTAAGCCGTAGCTCCGAACTAAATGAACTTTATATGGAACTTGACTAGAATCTCGTGTAGATCATCTTTGTGCATTTTAACTTGATGTTTAACAACTTGAACATAAGGTTTGTTCAGATCTGGACCAATTTCGAAATATGCATATGAGGACTTACGGGAATTGTTACATGTTGTCCCCGGCCTCATTTAAACTTGCCTTGATGTGTTGCTCTTGTTTGCCTCATCCCTTGCCATGAGTAGCTTCATGTAGCTGTGTCATGCATCATGCTTGTTGTGCATCATGTCATGTTCATGTGTGGTGTGTTTACCATGTTGTGTGCTTCTTTTCGATAGTTCTTGTTTCGTTGCGATCGTGAGGAATCGTTCGTCTACGCTTGGTTCGGCTTCATCCGTTCGTCTTCTTCATGGACTCGTTCTTCTTCCTTGCAGGATTTCAGGCAAGATGACCGCTACCCTGGATCTCAATACTATCTTTGATATGCTAGTTGCTTCGTTCTATCGCTATGCTGCGCTACCTATTACCTGTTTATCCAGCCATCCCATATTGCCATGAACCTCTAACCTTTGACACCTTTCCTATGCAAACCGTTGTTTGGCTATGTTACCGCTTCGCTCATTCCCTCTTATAGTGTTGCTAGTTGCAGGTGAAGTTGAAGATTTCTCCATGGTGGACAGGTTTTTGGTTGGGATATCACAATATCTCTTATATTATTAATGCATCTATATACTTGGTAAAGGGTGAAAGACTCGGCCTTTTGCCTAGTGTTTTGTTCCACTCTTGCCGCCCTAGTTTCCGTCATACCGGTGTTATGTTCCCGGATTTTGCGTTCCTTACGCGGTCGGGTGATTTATGGGACCCCCTTGACAGTTCGCTTTGAATAAAACTCCTCCAGCAAGGCCCAACCTTGGTTTTACCATTTGCCTCACCTAGCCCTTTTTCCCTTGGGAGTCGCGCTCTCGAGGGTCATCTTTATATTATTATCCCCCCCGAGCCAGTGCTCGTCGTGAGTGTTGGTCCAACTTGTCAGCCGCCGGTGGCCACCAGGGGCAACTCTGGGCTGGCCTACCGGAAGTTTGGACAATCCGGTGTGCCCTGAGAACGAGATATGTGCAGCTCCTATCGGGATTTGTCGGCACAGCGAGAGGCTTTGCTGGTCTTGTTTTACCATTGTCGAAATGTCTTGTAAACCGGGATTCCAAGTCTGATCGGGTCTTCCTGGGAGAAGGTCTATTCCTTTGTTGATCGTGAGAGCTTGTCATGGGCTAAGTTGGGACACCCCTGCAGGGTATAATCTTTCGAAAGCCGTGCCTGCGGTTATAGGTAGATGGGAATTTGTTAATGTCCGGTTGTAGATAACTTGACACCAGATCCGAATTAAAACGCATCAACCGCGTGTGTAGCCGTGATGGTCTCTTTTTGGCGGAGTCCGGGAAGTGAACACGGTTTCTGGGTTATGTTTGACGTAAGTAGGTGTTCAGGATCACTTCTTGATCATTGCTAGTTTCACGACCGTTCCGTTTGCTCTCTTCTCGCTCTTATTTGCGTATGTTAGCCACCATATTATGCTTAGTCACTGCTGCAGCCTCACCACTTTACCCCTTCCTTTCCCTTTAAGCTTTGCTAGTCTTGATACCCATGGTAATGGGATTGCTGAGTCCTCGTGGCTCACAGATTACTACAACAACAGTTGCAGGTACAGGTTATGCGATGATCTTGACACGAGAGTGATGCTTGCTTGCGTTGAGTTCTTCTTCTGCTTCTTCGTTCAGGGGATAGGTTCCAGGTCAGCAGCCTGGGCTAGCAGGGTGGATGTCTGATAGAAATATGCATATATGCAATATTTTTGGTCATATCCAAGGTAGTCATGTCCTCATCAATGTCGTTTGAGTTTCTGTTTGTGTTTCATCCGTAGCCGGATGATGCTCTTATGTATTGTGATGTTGTATTCGAGTGGCATTGTATGCCTTATGTATGTATCCCCATCTATTATGTAATGTTGATGTAGTGATATCCAACTTGCAAAAGCGTTTCAATATGCGGGTCTATCCTTGGTGGGACCTTCGAGTTCCTTTTGGATAGGGTCGCATATTGGGCGTGACACCTGGCCCTGTCACTCAATCAAGAGCTACACTAGCAAACTTCTGTGGTCACTTTGTTTTTGTCTCTATATCTGAACCCAAGAAAGTTGAAGAAGCCTTCATGGAACCTGAATGGATTCAAGCTATGCAAGAAAAGCTTCAACAGTTTGAGCTGAATAATGTCTCGGAGCTTGTCAAATGTCCTGATCCTCGCAAGCACAATGTCATTGGCATAAAATGGATCTATCGCAATAAGCAAGATGAACTTGGACAAGTTGTCAGGAAAAAAGCTCGCCCCGTTGGTCAAGGTTACACACAAGTGCAAGGAATCGACTTCGATGAAACCTTTGCTCCTGTGGCTAGGCTTGAAGCCATTCGCATACTGCTGGCCTATGCTAACCATCACAACATGCTTCTGTACCAAATGGATGTCAAGAGTGCCTTTCTCAACGGCAAAATCAAAGAAGAAGTGTATGTCGCTCAACCGCCTGATTTTGAAGATCCTAAGCATCCTGATATGGTGTAAAAGTTCAACAAGGCACTGTATGGCCTCAAACAAGCACCTCGCGCTTGGTATGACACACTCGAGGAATTCCTGAAGAGCAAAGGCTTCAAACCTGGTTCACTAGATCCCACTCTCTTCACGAAGACATATGATGGTGAACTGTTTGTGTGTCAAATATATGTGGATGACATTATCTTCGGTTGCACGGATAAGAGATATAGTGATGAGTTTGGATACATGATGCAAGAGCAATATTAGATGTCCATGATGGGGGATCTGAAATTCTTCCTTGGTCTTCAAATCCATCAATTGTGCAATGGAATCTTTATATTGCAAGAAAAGTACCTCAAAGATTGATTGAAAAAGTTTGGAATGCAAGACTGCAAAGGGTACATGACGCCTATGCCAACCAAAAGTCATCTCGGCTCTGACGATAATGGTAAAGAGTTCGATCAAAAGGTATACCACTCCATGATTGGTTCTTTGCTTTATTTATGTGCATCTAGGCCTGATATTATGCTTAGTGTTTGCATGTGTGCCCGATTCCAAGCGACACCAAAGGAGTCGCATCACCTTGCGGTGAAGCGAATACTTTGATATTTGGCTCCCACCCCAACACTAGGATTATGGTATCCAAAGGGCTCAACGTTTGATCTAGTTGGATACTCTGATGCTGATTATGCTGGTGACAAGGTTGATCGCAAGTCCACTTCAGGAACATGTCACTTTGTTGGACAATCTCTTGTCTGTTGGTCTTCAAAGAAGCAGAACTGCGTATCACTCTCCACTGCTGAATCTGAATACATGATGGATCTTGCTGTGCTCGGCTTCTCTGGATGAAGCAAACTCTCAAGGACTACGGCATCAACACGAAGAATGTGCCACTCTTCTGCAACAATGAAAGCGCCATCAAGCTTTCCAAGAATCCAGTTCAGCACTCGAAGACAAAGCACATCGAGATTCATCATCACTTTCTCAGAAATCATGTCAAGAAGGAAGACATTGATATCATTCACGTCAACACTGAAGAGCAACTGGCAGATATCTTCACTAAGCCATTGGATGAGAAGAGATTTTGCAAGCAGCGGTGTGAGCTAAATATCTTAGAATCCTCAAATGTCTAGTGAATGGACACACATCCTAACGCTTATGCATGTTGATGACTTAGATGTGCAACACACAAAGTAATGTATTTCTTCAATCAATGAATACTTACCCTCTGAGTGTGAATACATTAATGCGGAATTTGACTTCGGAGCACCACGATAATTGTGCGCCGTGTCTGGGTCTAATACTTCCTATACGGTGGGTAACGCCACCACCACAATTTCTCGAAGATTTTCATTTGGCGTCATGATTGCATTATCTTCGCATTTGGATTGTCTTCAACATTGACTTATCTTCAAAATCTATATCTTTGCAATGTTGATTTATCTTCAATGTTATATATGTGTGTGTTCTGTCCTCTACAGCATTCACTTATAGTTATGTCTTCATGTTGCTATGTTTATTGACCTAGGTGAATTTGATCGGACCCGAATCCCTTCTGTGCTACTCCCTCAAATTCTTTCGTTCTAAGTCATATGCATTCTGTTGACACTTGTAGAATATCTTCTATGTGTCCTTGTCAGTAGAAGATACAGAGACACACTTTTAAAAATGCTTTTAATGTCTCATCCTTTGCCTGAAAACCGGAGAAGCCGGAACGACCACCCGACAATCCAGGCGTGCCTGGGAACATAGATCAACTCCTGATAAGTTGCATGCACGCCACGTGTCCTTCAGATGTGAACCGCCAGGGGCACCTGCGTAATTGCGATGCGCCGCCCTCCTCCTTCCTGCAAATACTCGCCCCCTCACGGTCAATATCTCTTCTTCCACCTCGCCATCTCGCTCAAACCCTAGCGCCACCGCTAGCTCGCGTCGACGCTGGAAACGAAGCGCTTAGCTATCGCGACTTCTTCAACTTCGTCCTCACGCCAGCCGCGGACCTCGTCCTCTCCGCCGCTGCCGTAGGTGTCTTCCACCGCCAAGTTAGGGTGCGGGAGATTGGACTGCACGGCTTCCCTTCTACCTTGTTTAGTAGTTCATCTATGGTAATTAAATCTCACTTTTTACAGTCCTTTCGATCTGTCAAATCCATCCACTTCAACCAAAAGTGGTTTATTCACTTGCAAATTTGGATCTGTGTCTTTCTAGATATCATGTATTGCAAAGTATGTTCACTTATGCGTCAAAACTAGTTAGATTCCTCACGTGTACCTATTCGTGGATTCTTACAAATCTGGAACCAACCTCCTTCAATAAGTGAATGTCTTCGCACTGTGAGGTCAATGTCTTCTAAACTGATTTATCTTCAAAATCTTCTGAGAATGCATATGACCTCTTCCCCTTCCCTCGCATCTCTAATGCTGTCACAGGTACATGTCTGTGGGAGAATCCCTTGGTTCTCATAGTCTGCATTCATTTGCAGAATTCTTACAGCGTCACATTGAATCACCTGAATCCAGTTCTTGCTTGACAAGCAGCCGGAAGTCTTTCACTATGTTTAAGCCAATCTGTCTGAACATTATGGCTACTGAGAAGTCTGCATGGAAAGGTGGCAGGCAACGCCATGGCAACACAGCACTGGACTTGCCTGCATATCTATATGAACTCTACAAGTCTGACCCTGAAGAGAGCTACACACAGCGCAAGAACGGGATCTAGTGGATCCGAAGATATTGGGTAGAGTAGTGGTTCAAGTACAAGTTTGTAACACCTGAATATGCTAAAAAGAATGCTATCAAGCGTCCATGGGGTGATTGTCTGTACCAAAATTGGGTACCGAAGACTAAGGTCAAAGCTATTGATCAAGAGTTCTATCCTTGCCTGGTCCGAGGACCTCAGCCTGAGAATGCCGGCCCATCATCTCTCTTATGGTGTCGTGAAGACAATCTCCTCAAGCGCAACTTTCAGTTCACCAAGGATTCGGCTGTTAAGAACCAGAAGGAATTTGGCCTCAACTTCAACCCTGGCCCCTCTGCACCAAGGTATGGTACTCGTGAAGCCAATGGGAACAGAATTGGCCCCTTCACCAACTTCAATGGGCTTCTGTCCCACATTGCTGCCCAGTGGGTAGCAGTGGAGCAATCTGCTGAAGAAGCAGACTCTGATGATGCTCCATCACTGCCGAAGAAAAAGAAAAAGGCTAAAGCTTCAAAGCCTTCTGCTCCTGCTGCTCCAAAAGCATCGGCCAAGAAGCCTCTGAAAACTGCACCTCCTGAATCCAGTGTGCAATCTGAAGATCTGTCTTGTGTGTCCAAGAGGACCAAGAAGCAATTGCCCAAGAAAGTTTCTGGGTAACCACTCACTCCTGCTGCCGTTCTGCGCAACGAGGAAGACACCATTGATCTGTCAAGTGATGAAGGTCTTGGTGATGAAGCTCTAGAGATGCTGATCAAGAGCAAGCAAGAGGCGGAGATCTCTAGTGATTTGTCCCTCTTTGTTGTTGACATCTTGAACAATTTCATAGATGAGTGATTCGACGACCAGAGCATCAGCATTGACAGTCTGCAGCTGCCAGTGGGCATCGGTGTCACATTCCACGGAGCCATTTCTAATGAGTTGGCCTTGGCTCAGAAAATCGTCGAGCTCAAAAACAAGATAGATTATGAGAAGGCACATTTCAAGAAGCATATGCACAAGCTTAGTGTGGCAGATGTGCAAATTTTCAAGAAGATGTTGCATGACCTCAAGACTGAGTTTCACAAGAAGCATGAAGAAGCAAAAGGCTCTCAAGAACGCATGAAGTCTTAAGCACAGAAATGTGTGCAGGCACACAATGAAGCTGAAAAGAGGAAAGCACTTGGGCGTCCTAGCATCGAGCCTAGAATGGCTGCTAAGAAGAACAAGAAGCCTACCGAAGCTAATCCTGATGTTCCAAGGCAGGGACAACCCAGCATTGTCTTCCCTGCCAGCATGACTGGCTCGAAGCCAAAGGTCCCCTCTGCTGCTTCTGAGCTCAAGAAGACCAAGCAAGCTAAAGCCGAAGCCAGGAAGAGGAAGCACAAGGATACATCTGATGATGCTCCCTCAAAGAAAAAGTTGAAGACAAAGGGATCTAAGTCTTCAAGGAAAGAGTGTGTTGCTGCCCGAGAGCCCCTCATAGTTGAACCCATTTCTGTTGCATACCTTGCCTCTGCAAATCGCGAGTGTCGTCTCGTCGTCCATGAGCCTGCTCCCATAGAGGCTCCAGAATCTGAAGAAGTTCCAGCTGTTGACCCCAACGCAGCTGAAGACATTGGTCATGAAGACAATGTACTTGATCATGAAGTCCTTCCTCAGCTCGAGCCCTAGCTGGTATCATCGACTGCTCTTGCGACCAGTGAATACATTAGCATTGGTCGTCCATTGATGCCCATTGCTCAAGATGACTCATGGGCTGAGTGCCAACAAGAAGATACCCCAGTTCAAGATGAAGCACCCCGTACTCCACCTGATCAATTCACCTCTTCACTGCTTGATGATGACAATTACTCCCTCCGTTCCTTGATGTAAGGTGTATAGATTTTTGAGAAAAGACCCGAAATATAAGGTGTATTGCGTTGCACCACTCGTCTAGGTAATGTTTTTAGGGATTTGATTACATTTCCTTATATTATGCAAGCTCCTCTATTTTCTCATGTCAATTAGTTAGGTGTAACCTCGCCCAAAATTTGTGAAATTTTCCCTCCATGTGTGTTCTTTAATTTCTGTGCCAAAAACTATACACCCTATATTTAGGAATGGAGGGAGTACATGGAAACTACTCCATCTCCAAAGGCATCACTAGCGTTTCGTAGGCTTCGCAAAGGTCTCAGGCCAACTGTCTCCATGTCGACCATTCCAGAAGAAGATTCACAACAATCTAGCTCGGCGGCACATCAAGTGTTCCCTGAAGCAAATCCTTCTACGACTGCTCAAGAGTCTGAAGCTAAAGCTGCTGAAGACATTCCTGCTACATTAGCCGAAGAAGAAGAAAGAAGAGAAGAAGAAAGAGAAGCCACACCCCCTGCTACTGATCAAGTCATTCTTGAAGAGAATGTGATCGTGTCTGACCCTCCTGTTGTTGACCAGATGGAGGTTGAGAACACTGAGGCTGCCACCAACAATGCTACTGAAGCCAATGACCCTGTCATGGCTGAAGACAATGTGGAGCCTGAAGCAAATATAAATGTTGAAGCCACTGTGACGCCAATCACCACTAATGGCGATGTTCCTCCACCGGGGCCTCATACCATGGAAAGGGCCTTCAATCGTGAAGGTCAATTGTCACTGTCCGATGGCCGATTCCTCCTACTGCTCCAGGACCCCAATATGATTATCATGTGGAGCAAAGGCCTCAAGTTCAGAAGTCAAAGCCACGTCTTCCAAGGCTTCCAAGTGTCGTCACTACACAAGGCTCATTTAGTGTGCTCAGCTTCAGAGACCACAATACCTTCTTTGACAGCCCCAAGAACCCATACAAGAAGCCAAAGATCTCCTCTGACAGATTTTGGAGCCATCAATAGCAAAGCTATTACTCTTGCATTCTATACAATCAAGACCGGATTTTTCCGAACAGACGTCTGGATTGTGATGCTATAGCTAGGCTGCCATGTTTGGAAGAAGCCCTTGACTGCTTTAGGGATGTTGGTCTTCTGGCTTTTGTGACTGATAAAGAACACTGGAATGAAGAGCTTCTCCTGCAGTTCTATGCTACCCTACACATTAGAGGCTACATTTCTCATACTCACACCATTTGCTTTGATGCATATAGCCAAGATACATGTAACTCATTGCTTGCTCTATCATGATTATGCACTCACATGATCTTATGTTCCATATTTACATGATTGCATACATGTAGGGGGAGCCTATGCATGTTACATGTCTTTCCAAAGCTTTACCTGCCTTTCTCTATATCTTTATCTAAAGCTTTGATGTATGTTGTCATCAATTACCAAAAAGGGGGAGATTGAAAGCACAAGTTCTCCCTGGGTGATTTTGGTAATTAATGTCAACATATCTCTTGTTGGACTAATACTTTCATCTAGTGTATTTCAGATAAGTCCAACAGTGGAGTGGCATGGACAAGAGGATGTGGAACCCCTTCAAGATGCTAAGGACAAAGGATTGGCTCAAGCTCAAAGCTCAGGACTCTACATTTTCTGTTTCAGTGATCCAAGATCACATTGAGTCTATAGGAAAGCCAATACTATTAAAAGGGGATGAGGTGTTGCTTAATGGCTTGCTTGCTCAAAGTTCTTAGTGATATGCTCCAAAGCCCTTGATTCGTCTCCAACGTATCTACTTTTCCAAACACTTTTGCCCTTGTTTTGGACTCTAACTTGCATGATTTGAATGAAACTAACCCGGACAGACGCTGTTTTCAGCAGAACTGCCATGATGTTGTTTTATGTGTACAAAAGAAAAGTTCTCCGAATGTCCTGGAAATCCATGGAGGCACTTTTTGGAATTAAGAAGAATTTTTGGCTAAAGAATTAGTGCCAGGGGGCCCACGGCCTGTCCACGAGACAGGGCCCCCCCCAGGGCGCGGCCCCCTATCTCGTGGGCCCCCTGGACCTCCTCTGATCTCAACTCCAACTCCATATATTCCGTCTCGGGGAGAAAAAATCAAGGAGAAAGTTTCATCGCATTTTATGACACGGAGCCGCCGCCAAGCCCTAATCTCTCTCGGGAGGGCTGATCTGGAGTCCGTTCGGGGCTCCGGAGAGGGGGATTCATCGCCATCGTCATCATCAACCATCCTCCATCACCAATTTCATGATGCTCACCGCCGTGCGTGAGTAATTCCATTGTAGGCTTGCTGGACGGTGATGGGTTGGATGAGATTTACCATGTAATCAAGTTAGTTTTGTTAGGGTTTGATCCCTAGTATCCACTATGTTCTGAGATTGATGTTGCTATGACTTTGCTATGCATAATGCTTGTCACTAGGGCCCGAGTGCCATGATTTCAGATCTGAACCTATTATGTTTTCATGAATATATGTGTGTTCTTGATCCTATCTTGCAAGTCTATAGTCACCTATTATGTGTTATGATCCGACAACCCAGAAGTGACAATAATCGGGATACTTCTCGGTGATGACCGTAGTTTGAGGAGTTCATGTATTCACTATATGCTAATGCTTTGTTCCGATTCTCTATTAAAAGGAGGCCTTAATATCCCTTAGTTTCCGTAAGGACCCCGCTACAACGGGAGAAGACGTCATGCAAGTTCTTTTCCATAAGCATGTATGACTATTTATGAAATACATGCCTACATTACATTGATGAATTGGAGCTAGTTCTATATCACCCTATGTTATAACTATTGCATGAGGAATCGCATCCGGCATAATTATCCATCACTGATCCATTGCCTATGAGCTTTTCACATATTGTTCTTCGCTTATTTACTTTTTTGTTGCTACTGTTACAACTACTACAAAAACCCAAAAACATTTATCTTTACTTTTGCTACCGTTACCTTTATTATCATACCATTTTTGCTACTAAACACTTTGCTGCATATACTAAGTTATCCAGGTGTGGTTGAATTGACAACTCAACTGCTAATACTCAAGAATATTCTTTGGCTCCCCTTGTGTCGAATCAATAAATTTGGGTTGAATACTCTACCCTCGAAAGCTGTTGCGATCCCCTATACTTGTGGGTTATCAAGACTAATTTCTGGCGCCATTGCCGGGGAGCATAGCTCTATTCTCTGAGTCACTTGGGATTTATATCTGTTGATCACTATGAAGAACTTGAAAGACGATCGAACTACTATTTTGCCCTCAACTACGAGGGGAGGTAAGGAACTGCCATCTAGCTCTGCACTAGATTCTCCTTCCGTTATTAGTAAGCTTGCGACACCTAAACTTGCTACTGCTATGAATTCTGATATGTCGCATGTTATTGATGATGCCACTTCTGTTATGCATGATGAAACTACTTCTGTGCGTGATACTACTTTGCCATTAGGTGAATTTCTTGATGAACAACTTGCTAGATTTAGGGGGAATGAAATTACTGAAGATCCTATTACTGATGATAGTGATGATGAAGGTCCCCCCAATGATTATGTATTACCTGTTGTTCCTATGGGTTATGTTATGAATGAAAAAGCTACTATGGAAATTCTTGCTTGCAATGATAGAAATGATCTTAAGAAATTAGTAGCTAAATGGAAGCAGCAGTCTCTTAATGCTAGAATGAAACCCGATCCTGCTTTTGCTACTTCACCTATCTATGTTACTGATAAGGATTATGAATTCCTTGTTGATCCTGATATTATTACTTTAGTTGAATCTGATCCTTTTTATGGCCTTGAATCTGAAACTGTTGTGGCACATCTTACCAAGTTGAATGATATAGCTACCCTGTTTACTAATGATGAGAAGTCTCGCTATTTATATATCCTTAAGATATTTTCGTTCTCATTAAAGGGTGATGCTAAGACTTGGTATAATTCTCTTGCTCCTGGTTGTGTGCGTAGTCCCCAGGATATGATTTATTACTTCTCTGCTAAATATTTCCCTGCTCATAAGAAACAAGTTGCCTTGCGGGAAATATATAATTTTGTGCAAATCAAAGAAGAGAGTCTCCCACAAGCTTGGGGGAGGCTTCTCCGGTTACTTAATGCTTTGCCTGATCATCCTCTTAAGAAAAATGAAATACTTTATATCTTTTATAATGGACTAACCGATGCTTCCAAGGACAACTTGGATAGTTGTGCTGGTTGTGTTTTCAGGGAAAGAACAGTCGACGAAGCTGAAATATTATTGAATAATATGTTGACTAATGAAAATAATTGGACTCTTCCTGAGCCAATTCCTGAAGTAATTCCTGAACCAATTGAGCCAACTCCTGAGCCTATTCCTAAACCCACTCCGAAGAAGAGAGGTGTTTTATTTCTCAGTCCTGAAGATATGCAAGAGGCAAAGAAATCAATGAAAGAAAAAGGTATTAAAGCTGAAGATGTTAAGAATTTACCTCCTATTGAAGAAATACATGGTCTTAATTTACTGCCTGAAGAACCACATTGTCTTGATAACCCGACACAGGTAGTAAAGGTAAATTCACTCTATAGATATGATAAAGTTGAAATACCCTCTACTAAATTTCATAGCCCATGCTTAGATGAATTTGATGACTTTATGACTAGACAAGAAAGTTTTAATGCTTATGTTGGTAGAGAGTTAAAGAATAATGCTTTCGAGATAGGACGCGTAGGTGATAATCTGGCTAGAGTTAAAGATGAACTTCACCGCGTTGGCAAATATGCTTCTATGGTTGCTACTCAAGCTGAGCAAGTACTCAAAGCTCAAAATGATTTGCTTGATGAATTGAATAATAAAAATGACTTTGTTGTTAGAGTGGCTACTAGAACTGGTAGAATGACTCAGGAACCTTTGTATCCTGAAGGCCACCCTAAGAGAATCGAGCAAGATTCTCAGAGAAATAATTTAGAGGCACCTAGTTCTTCTAAAAAGAAGAAGAAGAAAGATGATTGGACTTTGCATGCTTCTAATGAACCTACTGTAGACATACCTGAGAATCCCAATGATATTTCTATTTCTGATGCTGAAACACAATCAGGTGATGAACATGAACCTAGTGATAATGTTCATGTTGATGCTCAACCTAGCAAAGACAATGATGTAGAGATTGAACCTGCTGTTGATCTTGATAACCCACAATCAAAGAATCAACGTTATGATAAGAGAGATTTTGTTGCTAGGAAGCACGGTAAAGAAAGAGAACCATGGGTTCAGAAACCCATGCCCTTTCCTCCTAAACCATCCAAGTCAAAGGACGATGAGGATTTTGAGCGCTTTGCTAAAATGATTAGACCTATTTTCTTACGTATGCGCTTAACTGATATGCTGAAAGTAAATCCTTATGCTAAGTATATGAAGGATATCATCACAAATAAAAGAAAATACCGGAAGCTGAAATTTTCACCATGCTTGCTAATTACACTTTTAAGGGTGGAATACCCAAGAAACTTGGAGATCCGGGTGTTCCAACTATACCATGCTCTATTAAAAGTAACTATGTTAGAACTGCTTTATGTGATCTTGGAGCCGATGTTAGTGTTATGCCTCTCTCTTTATATCGTAGACTTGAATTGAATAAGTTGACACCTACTGAAATATCTTTGCAAATGGCTGATAAATCAACTGCTATACCTGTCGGTATTTGTGAGGATGTGCCTGTTGTGGTTGCAAATGTCACTATCTTAACGGACTTTGTTATTCTTGATATTCCCGAGGACGATAGTATGTCTATTATCCTTGGTAGACCTTTTCTTAATACTGCAGGGGCTGTTATTGATTGCAACAAAGGCAATGTCACTTTTCATGTTAATGGTAATGAGCATACGGTACACTTTCCGAGGAAACAATCTCAAGTTCATAGCATCAATTCTATTGAAAAAGTTCCAACTATCATTTTTGGAGGTTTTGAATTTCCTCTTCCTACCGTCAAGAAAAAGTATGATATTCTTATTGTTGGGGATTTTCATATCCTCGTTGAGGTAACTTAGTGTTATTCGAAATTTCTCTGGTTTCGTGTTATTCGGAATGAGTTTGTTAACAAAACTTGATCAACCTTGTTAGTGGGTTCATTTTGATGATCACGAGATGGATGAAACTAGAAGGCACAACCTTCTGTACCCTCTTTTTACTTTCTGTTATTTAGATTAAATAAAGCAAAAATAGTATTATCCGTCTCTTTTCTGAATTATCCGTGCATTAAAAAATAGTCCGAAAATAAAAGTGCTCCAAATGCCTTGAAAATTTAGTATGATTTTTTCTGGAATATTTGAGGATTTTAGCCAGTGAAAACACTGCAGGAGCGGCAAGTACCAGGCCACGAGAGAGGAGGGCGCCCCCCCCCCCCTTAGGGCGCGCCCCCTGTCTCATGGGCCCCTGGTGGCTCCCCTCCACTTATGCCAGCACCCACACACTTCATCTTTTACCCAAAAAAATCCCCATCCAGCTCAAGCACGAGTTCTAGCTCATTTTGCTGTGATTTTCGATCTCTTAGCTCAAAGCTCCATTCGCAAAACTGCTATGGGAGATTGTTGCTTGGTATGTGACTCCTCCATTGGTCCAATTAGTTTTTGTTCTAGTGCTTTATTCATTGCAAATTTTTGTTGCATAGGTGACCATGTTCTTGAGCTTGCATGTTAAATTTTTGAGGTCCCAAGCAATTCCAATGCATGATATAGGCTCTAGGCACTTGTAGGAGTAGTTGCTATCAATCTTGTTTAGTTTTATCCACTTTTATTTTGAAGTTACTAAAATTTCAGAAATTTTCAGAAAAAAAGAAATATGCTTAGAAGAATGTACCAAGGTGGTTCCTCGGCAAAGAAAGGGCCAAGGATTGCTATACGTGAACAAGACGTTAATTTGCCAAGGGACGCAAATGTACGGGCTTGCGAGTGGCCATCCGATGATTTTATGGTCGAATCAGGCTTCAAGGAGGAATTTGACGCGTATGTGCGTAATGCCGAGCTGGAGGACTTCTTACAAGTTAAGTGTCCTCAATATTATCAATTGACTGATTCCTTTGTGCGGAGGTTCGAATATATTTCTGCCGTAATTCCCCTAGTCTTATGTTTGATATTTATGATACATCTTATACCATGGATTTATAGGATTTCACAACTGCTTAAAAACTCCCACAGTGGGGTAATATTAATGATCCTCCCAAATCTGAAGTTAGAGATTTTCTTGCTAGTATTACTGTGGGAGAATCTAGGGACGTAACACAAGCTACCATAGGGAGCATTCATTTTCCTGCTATACATTACTTTGCTCTCTTTATTGGTAGATGCATTAATGGTAAGGACGAAGTATGTCACATGTGTGCCCCTGATCTTTGTGTCGTCAAGAGTGCTGTGTCAGGTTATAGATGTTATAACTTGGGGGCAATAGTTGCACGTAGGTTGCAAAATAATAGTAGAAGGGGAGATTTCTTTGGAGGAATTTATGCAACCCGTGTGGCTAATTTTCTTAATATAGCTCCACGAGAGGGGGATATGATTGTACCTCCTGTTTATTTGGATAAAGAAGCTATGTTTGATCATCATTTTCTTGAGAGGAATGAACAATTCCTCCGTTATCGACTAACCTATAACAGACGCAACGTCGTCCTTGTTACTCTTCCTGCTCCCTAACTTTTTGATTATCAGGCAAAAGGAAGATATGTTGTCACCAGGGAAGAAGCAACTAAATATAAGAGGGGAATCGAGGCAGCTCGCCAACACACTGCTGCTCAGGAGGCGGTTGCCTCTGCATCTCAGTACTGCCCCAGTTTCACTTATGGATATCAGCCAGGCGGTCATTGGTATTAGACCAACTTAGGCCAAAATCCTAAGCTTGGGGGAGTACGTATTTCTCACCGACTTTACTTTCATGTTCACACACTAGTCGTCGGTGCTCACACTCTTTCATTGTATTATCCATGCTAGTTTAAATTTCTTTTTCTAGTTTTCTTCTTGTGTGTTTGATAAACCTTAAGAAAAAACAAAAAAAAATAGTTAGTTTAATTTCCATGCTTGTAGTAGAAATTAAAATGAAAACCCAAAAATATTTCTCGTTCTTCTTTTACTTGTTGGGAGCTTTCCCGTGTAAATAGTTTTCTTTTCTTTTCTTTCTTTTGGGGGTCAAGAAGACCATATTGAAAATGCTTAGTGGCTCTTATATGCATGATTGTTTATTTAACTTAGAGCCCATATTACTTGTCTTCTCTCTTGAGTTGAATGCTTACAGATTCAAGCTTAGTCCAATGCACATGCACTCTTATTATTATACACATCGTTCGGTCGTGCAAGTGAAAGGCAATAATGATGATATATGATGGACTTATTGGGATGAGAAAAGCTGGTATGAACTCGACCTATTTTGTTTTTGTAAATATGATGAGTTCATCGTTCCTGAGTCAGCTATTATGAAGTAAACATATTTGCAATGACATTTAGAGATTATAGTTACTTGTGCCATGCTTGATTAGTTATGAGTTATAATGGTTTACCTTGCGTGCCAACATGCTATTAGAATGATTATGATGTGGTATAATGGGATGGTATCCTCCTTTGAATGAATTAAGTGACTCGACTTGGCACATGTTCACGCATGTAGTTGAATCAAATCAACATAGCCTTCATGATATTTATGTTCATGGTAGATTATATCCTACTCATGCTTGTACTCGGTGTAAATTAATTTTAATGCGTGTTTAGGACTATTGTCACTCTCTTAGTTGGTCGCTTCCCAGTCTTTTGCTAGCCTTCACCTGTACTAAGCGGGAATACCGCTTGTGCATCCAAACTCCTTAAACCCCAAAGTTGTTCCATATGAGTCCACTATACCTTCCTATATGCGGTATTTACCTGCCGTTCCAAGTAAATTTGAATGTGCCAAACTCCAAACCTTCAAATGAAATTCTGTTTTGTATGCTTGAGCAGCTCATGTTTCAACTAGGGATGCCTATATCTTCCATGCTAGATGGGTTATTCTCAAGAGGAGTGGACTCCGCTCCTCATTCACGAGAAAGGGCCGGTAACCGGGATGCCCAGTCCCATGATCCAAAACGATCAAAGAAAATCAAAATAATTAAACAAAACTCCCACAGGGTTGTTGTATGTTGGAGGCACTCGTTGTTTCGAGCAAGCCATGGATTGATGCTTGTTGGTGGTTGGGGGAGTATAAACCTTTACCATTCCGTTTGGGAACTGCCTATAATGCATGTAGTATGGAAGTTACAGCCATCTCATAGTTGTTGCGTTGACAGCAAAAGTATGCCGCTCAAAATGTTATTCAATCTCTATTTTAAAATCGAGCTCTGGCACCTCTACAAATCCCTGCTTCCCTCTGCGAAGGGCCTATCTATTTACTTTTATGTTGAGTCATCATCCTTCTTATTAAAAAGCACTCGCTGGAGAGCACACTGTCATTTGCATTCATTATTATTGGTTTATATTGGGTATGACTTGACTGGATCTCTTTTACCATGAATTACAATGTTTAGTCGGTCCTTGATCTTTAAAGGTGCTCTGCATTTATGTTTTGCGATCTCAGAAAGGGCTAGCGAGATACCATTTTGTTATATCATGTTATGATTATCTTGAGAAAGTGTTGTCATCCGAGTTTTATTATTATGGCTCACTAGCTGATTATGTTATTGATATGAGTAATTGTGAGACCTATGTGTTATCCTTAGTATGGTTAGTTCATAATATTTGCTGAAACTTGAATGCTGGCTTTTCATGTTACAACAACAAGAGCAAACAGAGTTTGTAAAAGTTTTTCTTTATCACTTTCAGTTTATCAACTGAATTGCTTGAGGACAACCAAAGGTTTAAGCTTGGGGGAGTTGATACGTCTCCAACGTATCTAATTTTCCAAACACTTTTGCCCTTGTTTTGGACTCTAACTTGCATGATTAGAATGAAACTAACCCGGACTGACGCTGTTTTCAGCAGAACTGCCATGATGTTGTTTTATGTGTAGAAAAGAAAAGTTCTCAGAATGTCCTGGAAATCCACGGAGGCACTTTTTGGAATTAATAAGAATTTTTGGTGAAAGAATTAGTGCCAGTGGGCCCACGGCCTATCCATGAGACAGGGGGGTGCCCCCTCTAGGGCACGGCCCCCTATCTCGTGGGCCCCCTGGACCTCCTCCGACCTCAACTCCAACTCCATATATTCCGTCTTGGGGAGAGAAAAATCAAGGACAAAGTTTCATTGCGTTTTACGACACGGAGCCACCGCCAAGCCCTAATCTCTCTCGGGGGGCTGATCTGGAGTCCGTTCGGGGCTCCGGAGAGGGGGATTCGTCGCCGTCGTCATCATCAACCATCCTCCATCACCAATTTCATGATGCTCACCGCTGTGCGTGAGTAATTCCATCGTAGGCTTGCTGGACGGTGATGGGTTGGATGAGATTTACCATGTAATCAAGTTAGTTCTGTTAGGGTTTGATCCCTAGTATCCACTATGTTCTGAGATTGATGTTGCTATGACTTTGCTATGCTTAATGCTTGTCAATAGGGCCCGAGTGCCATGATTTCAGATCTGAACCTATTATGTTTTCATGAATATATGTGTGTGTTCTTGATCCTATCTTGCAAGTCTATAGTCACCTATTATCTGTTATGATCCGACAACCCCGAAGTGACAATAATCTGGATACTTCTCGGTGATGACCGTAGTTTGAGGAGTTCATGTATTCACTATGTGCTAATGCTTTGTTCCGGTTCTCTATTAAAAGGAGGCCTTAATATCCCTTAGTTTCCGTAAGGACCCCGCTGCAACGGGAGAAGATGTCATGCAAGTTCTTTTCCATAAGCACGTATGACTATTTACGAAATACATGCCTACATTACATTGATGAATTGGAGCTAGTTCTATATCACCCTATGTTATAACTATTGCATGAGGAATCGCATCCGTCATAGTTATCCATCACTGATCCATTGCCTACGAGCTTTTCACATATTGTTCTTCGCTTATTTACTTTTCCGTTGCTACTGTTACAACTACTACAAAAACCCAAAAACATTTATCTTTACTTTTGCTACCGTTACCTTTATTATCATACCAGTTTTGCTACTAAACACTTTGTTGCAGATACTAAGTTATCCAGGTGTGGTTGAATTGACAACTCAACTACTAATACTCAAGAATATTCTTTGGCTCCCCTTGTGTCGAATCAATAAATTTGGGTTGAATACTCTACCCTCGAAAGCTGTTGCGGTCCCCTATACTTGTGGGTTATCAGCCCTCAACCACTTTCTCATATCCACATATGTCCTAAACCAAAAGTCAAACTCGGCCCCACCGATTTGATCCATACGGCGCCACCAAGTTCATTTGACATAGCCATTGCCAGAAACCCTAGTCACTTCGGTTTCACCGATGGGATCTCGGTCTCACCGAGATGGGCTTGCAAACTCTCTGTTGACTATTGGAATAATTTCGGTCTCACCGAAATTATGCAATCGGTCCCACCGAGTTTGCTTGACCAACTCTCTGTTTTGCTTATTACCAAAATCAGTTCCACCAAGTTTGTGTAATCGGTCAAACCGAGATGAGGTTTTACCCTAACCCTTGGACATCGGTCCCACCGAGTTGATCATATTGGTCCCACTGAAATGCCTAACGGTCACATTCTGAACTAAATTGGTCTGACCGAGTTTTATGATTCGGTCGCACCGAGTTTGGTAAATTGTGTGTAACGGTTAGATTTTGTGTGGAGGCTATATATACCCCTCCACTCTCTCCTCATTCAAGAGGAAAGCCATCAGAATGTGCCTACACTTCCACTACTCATTTCCTGAGAGAGAACCACCTACTCATGTGTTGAGACCAAGATATTCCAATCCAACCATATGAATCCTGATCTCTAGCCTTCCCCAAGTTGCTTTCCACTCAAATCATCTTTCCACCAAATCCAATCCTATGAGAGAGAGTTGAGTGTTGGGGAGACTATCATTTGAAGCACAAGAACAAGGAGTTCATCATCAACACACCATCTATTACCTTTTGGAGAGTGGTATCTCCTATATTGGTTAGGTGTCACTTGGGAGCCTCCGACAAGATTGTGGAGTTGAACCAAGGAGTTTGTAAGGGCAAGGAGATCGCCTTCTTCGCGAAGATCTACCCTAGTGAGGCAAATCCTTCGTGGGCAATGGCCATGGTGGGATAAACAAGGTTGCTTCTGAAGGAAATATGCCCTAGAGGCAATAATAAAGTTATTATTTATTTCCTTAATTCATGATAAATGTTTATTATTCATGCTAGAATTGTATTAACCGGAAACTTAGTACATGTGTGAATACATAGACAAAACATATAGTCCCTAGTATGCCTCTACTTGACTAGCTCGTTAATCAAAGATGGTTATGTTTCCTAACCATAGACATGTGTTGTCATTTGATTAACAGGAACACATCATTATGAGAATGATGAGATGGACATGACCCATCCATTAGCTTAGCATTATGGTCGTGTTAGTTTCATTGCTACTGCTTTCTTCATGACTTATACGAGTTCCTCAGACTATGAGATTATGCAACTCTCGAATACTGGAGAAACACTTTGTGTGCTACCAAATGTCACAACGTAAAAGGGTGATTATAAAGGTGCTCTACCGGTGTCTCCGAAGGTGTTTGTTGGGTTGACATAGATCGAGATTAGGATTTGTCACTCCATGTTTTGGAGAGGTATCTCTGGGCCCACTCGGTAATACTCATCACTATAAGCCTTAGAAGCATTGTGACTAATGAGTTAGTTGCGGGATGAAGTATTACAGAATGAGTAAAGAGACTTGCCGATAACGAGATTGAACTAGGTATGATGATACCGACGATCGAATCTCGGGCAAGTAACATTCCGATGACAAAGGGAACAACGTATGTTGTTATGTGGTTCGACCGATAAAGATCTTCGTAGAATATGTAGGAGCCAATATGGGCATCCAGGTTCCGCTATTGGTTATTGACAAGAGAGGTGTATCAGTCATGTCTACATAGTTCTCGAACTCGTAGGGTCCGCACGCTTAACGTTCGTTGATGATATAGTATTATATGAGTTATGTATGTTGGTGACCGAATGTTGTTCGGAGTCATGGATATGATCATGGACATGACGAGGAACTCCGGAATGGTCCGAAGATAAAGATTGATATATGGGATAATAGTGTTTGGTCTCCGGAAGGGTTCCAGAATTCACCGGAAGGGGTTCCGTATGTTTCCCGAAATGATTGGGTACGAGAACACTTTATTTGGGCCAAAGGGGAAAGCCCACAAGGTTTTTGGAAAGCGCAAACGGAAGTTTTGCGGAGTCCAGGGGCCAGACGCCAGGGTCCCTGGCGTTTGGGTCCAGACGCCGGGAACCCTGGCGTCTGGCCCTGGAGTCCGAGAAGGACTCTTGCCTTTCGGGTGAAACCGACTTTGTGGAGGCTTTTACTCCAAGTTTCGACCCCAAGGCTCAACATATAAATAGAGGGGCAGGGCTAGCACCGGAGACACATCAAAAAACACCAAGCCATGTGCCAGCAACCCCGTCCCCTCTAGTTTATCCTCCGTCATAGTTTCTGTAGTGCTTAGGCAAAGCCCTGTGGAGATTGTTCTTCACCAACACCGTCATCACGCCGTCGTGCTGCCGGAACTCATCTACTACTTCGCCCGTCTTGCTGGATCAAGAAGGCGAGGACGTTATCGAGCTGAACATGTGCTGAACGTGGAGGTGCCGTAGGTACTTGATCAGGGAAGATCGTGAAGGTGTACGACTACATCAACCGCGTTGATAAACGCTTCCGCTTAGCGATCTTCAAGGGTATGAAGATACACTCCCCCTCTCGTTGCTATGCATCACATAGATAGATCTTGCGTGATCGTAGGAATTTTTTTGAAATTACTGCGTTCCCCAACAACTTCTTCGTGGACCCTTGGTGGTTGGAGCCCTCCGTGGACTCGCGCAGCCGTTACCTTTTGTGGGTTGAAGTCTCCATCAACATGGATGTATGATAGCACCACCTATCGGAACCACGCCAAAAACATCCGTGTCTCCAATTGCGTTTGCACACTCCAATCCCATCCCTTTACTTTCTTGCAAGTTGCATGCTTTACTTTCCGCTGCTCATATACTCTTTGCATGCTTGCTTGATATGTATTGTGTTTGCTTGAAATTATGCTAATCTATTGCCTCAACTTGAGAAACTTAAAAACTGCCAACTTTGTTTGTTGAGGGTCTAATCACCCCCCCCCCCTCTAGACACCTCTTCTCGATCCTTTCAACTGGTATCAGAGCTTTGGTCTCCATTGCTTTGGTTTAAACACCATTGGAGGCGGATGGATGAGGCTACTTTGGGCAGTCTTAGACATAGAGTGCCTATACTTGATGGAGAGTACTTTCATGAGTGGAAAAATGAGATGCCTGTGATCTTCAATGAATATCATTTGAATAAGTACATTACTAGCCCTTGTGCACCTCATGTTGATCCTATGCATCCTAGTCTTGATGAGTCCATTGACATGATTCGCAATCTTAGAACTGTTGATCTTATCACTAGAGGTTTGCCTAGAAACTTGATTGGATGCTTGCCTACTCTTAAGTGTGCCTACACTATATGGAGATTTCTTGAGGAACGATTTCCAAACTATTCCTTGCAAAATCTAGATGAGATTCTTCATAGGTCTATCGCCTTGAGTAAGATGAATTCCAATGATCCTATGTTTGGTGATTGTCTATTTGAGCTTACAAATCTTATGCGTGCCAAAGGAGATGTTGGAATTATTAGCAATATTATTTCCGAAGCAAAGATGACCATTGTCAAAATCAGTTATCTAATGAGTCACCCTCTCTAGGAATTGATCCACCACATGACGATGTTGAACATGGATACTATGATGAGGATGATGATAGTGACTATGATTTTGATGATGCAATGAGACACTTTGGTCTTATGGCAAATCTTCGAGGATACATGGCAGGAGGAAACGAATGGGTCCTTGATAGTGGATGTACCGATCACATGACCGGAGATAAAGATATGTTTTGTGAGCTTGCTGAAAATGACAACCCTCGAAAGTATGTCACTTTTGGTGATAACTCAAAGGGTAAGGTGGTTGGCCTCGGTAAGGTGGCCATCTCACATGATAGCTCCATACAAAATGTCATGCTCGTTGAATCTCTTGGCTATAATCTGCTTTCTGTTTCTAGACTAGCTGACTTTGGTTTCAATGTCCTATTTACCAAAGTAGATTGCCAAGTGTTTCATAGATATAACCATAAAATGGTCTTTACCGATATACGTAAAGGTGATCTACATTGTTGATGTCACTAAGAAGGCTCAACCTAGAACTTGCTTAATTGCTAAAGCTTCTAAAGGTTGGTTGTGGCATATGCGGTTAGGTCATGTGGGCATGCGAAACCTTGACAAGCTTATTAAAGGAGATCATATCCTTGGTGTTAAAGATGTCATATTTGATAAGGATAGACTTTGCAGCGCTTGCCAAGCAGGAAAACAGGTTGGAGGAAGCCACCCGATGAAGAACATCATGACCACAGGGAGACCACTCGAGCTACTTCACATGGATCTTTTCGGTCCCAACGCTTACAAAAGTCTCGGTGGAAACTCATTTGGTCTAGTTATTTTTGATGAATTTTCAAGATTTACGTGGGTGTTCTTTCTCGATGATAAATCGCATGTCCAGAAGATCTTCAAAAACTTTGCTAGGAAGGCCCAAAATCAATTTGAAGTGAGGATCAAGAAGGTTCGCGGCGACAACGGAACGGAGTTCAAGAACGCCCATGTGGACACCTTTCTTGACGAAGAAGGCAGTTCACATGAGTTCTCGGCTACGTACACAACTCAACAAAATGGAGTTGTTGAGAGGAAGAACCGGACGCTCATCGAAATGGCAAGAACGATGCTTGATGAGTACAAGACGCCAAAGCACTTTTGGGCGAAAGCGGTTGAGACAGCTTGTCATGCGACAAATCGCTTGTATCTTCACAAGCTACTCGGCAAGACGGCATACGAGCTCCTCACCGGTAACAAACCACAAGTTGGATACTTTCGAGTACTCGGCTCAAAGTGCTACATTCTTGATAAGCATCGTCGTTCTAAATTTGCTCCTAAATCTCATGAGGGTTTCCTACTTGGTTACGGCTCAAACTCTCACACTTACCGTGTCTACAACAATTTCACCCGAAAGGTTGAAGAGACGGTAGATGAGAAGTTTGATGGATCTAACGGCTCGCTAGTAGAACAATTGCCAATTGATGTAGGAGATAAAGATCCTTCGGAAGCAATCCAAGACTTGTCTATTGGCAAGGTTCGTCCAACGGAGGTGAAGGAGAGTACCTCGTCCGTCCAAGTGGAAGCTTCTACCTCACGACAAGGTGAACCAAGAGTTGATATGGAAGCATCCACAAGCAGGACACGCCAAGATGAAGAAAATGAGGAAGTGCACCAAGATGAACCTCATCAACCTCCTTCTCCACCACGACAAGAGAACGACAACGTCAACAATGATGAAGGCCAAGAAGAAGAACAAGATGATGAATAAGATGTTCCACCCCGATCAAAACAAAAGCTCTCACGAGTACGAGCAAGAGTCGCTAGAGACCATCTCGTTGAGTAAATCCACAATGATATCCAAACCGGGAGAATCACTCGCTCTAAATCTCGTTTGGCTAATTTTTGTGAGCATTATTCATTCATCTCTAGCATTGAACCTATGAAGGTTGAAGAAGCTTCGGAAGATCTGGATTGGATAAACACCATGCACAAAGAACTCCACAACTTTGAGAGAAACCAAGTGTGGACATTGGTAGAGAAGCCCGACAACAACCGTAACATCATCGATACCAAATGGGTGTTTCGCAACAATAAAGATGAAGATGGACAAGTAGTTCGCAACAAAGCACGTCTCGTCGCCCAAGGCTATAGTCAAGTCGAAGGTATGGACTATGGTGAGACATATGCCCCCGTTGCTAGACTTGAGTCCGTTCGCATCTTACTTGCCTATGCTAATCACCATGATATCGCTTTATACCAAATGGGCATTAAAAGTGCTTTTCTAAATGGTGAAATTGAGGAGGAAGTTTATGTGAAACAACCTCCCGGCTTTGTTAATCCTAAGAAACCCAATCATGTTTACAAGCTTCACAAAGCTCTTTATGGTCTTAAACAAGCTCCTAGAGCGTGGTATAAATGCTTGACCAAGTTCCTTATTGAAAAAGGCTTTGAGATTGGAAAGATTGATTCTACTCTTTTCACTAAAAGGGTTAATGGAGAATTATTTGTGTGCCAAGTCTATGTTGATGATATTATATTTGGATCTACTAACCCTCATTTTAGTGAGAAGTTTGGGAAGCTTATGTCGGAGAAGTTTGAGATGTCTATGATGAGTGAACTCGAGTTCTTTCTTGGTTTGCAAATCAAGCAAACTAAGGAAGGTACCTTTGTCTCTCAAACGAAGTACACCAAGGACTTGTTCAAGAAGTTCAATATGCAAGAATGCAAAGGTATGAGTACACCCATGCCTACTAGTGGACATCTTGACTTGACCAAAGATGGTGAACCCGTTGATCAAAAGGTTTACCGCTCTATGATTGGTTCATTATTATATCAATGTGCCTCTCATCCCGATATTATGCTAAATGTGTGCATGTGTGCACGATATCAAGCGGCCCCTAAAGAATGCCATCTTAAGGCCGTGAAAAGGATAGTGAGATACTTAATACATACACCAAACTTTGGCATTTGGTATCCAAAGAGGGCCTCTTTTAATATTGTTGGCTACTCCGACTTGGACTATGCCGGTGACAAGGTTGATAAAAAGTCCACTTCGGGTACTTGTCAATTTCTTGGTAGATCTCTTGTGTCTTGGTCCTCCAAGAAACAAAACTCAGAATCCTTATCCACCGCCGAAACGGAATACATTGCCGCCAGTTCATGTTGTGCTCAATTACTTTGGATGACCCAAACTCTTAAAGATTATGGGATATATGTGAAACATGTTCCACTGCATTGTGACAATGAAAGTGCTATTAAGATTGCTCACAATCCCGTGCAACATTCTTGAACGAAGCATATTGAAGTTCGTCATCATTTTATTCAAGATCATGTTGCTAAGGGTGATATCAACCTTAAGCATGTTCGTACCGACAAGCAATTGGCGGATATATTCACTAAACCACTTGATGAGAAAGTGTTTTGCAGGTTGAGAGGTGAATTAACATCATTGATGCTTCAAACTTGGAGTATGAACTCCATTTGGATACATGCAAGACATGAGCCTATCACTAATCCTTGATGTTTCTCTTATGATGATAATCATATGTCTTGGATATATTTGCACCCTTGCATGCTATCTAACCCTTGTAGGTACTTGGATGAATCTAAATCTATGAGATTGCAACTCACTCACATCTTGAGCAATCTCTACATCACCAAGTCTATACATTACGGTTGTTGAAGACAAGGAAGCATGAAACCCTTCAAATATATCCTTTGACAAATACCTATATCAAACTTCATGATTGTCACTTTGGATACACAAGTGCTATTCCTTGCAAAACTAGTTCATGTAGGTAGATGAACTCCAATTACAAATGGTGCTCCAAATGAACTACATCAACATTGAGCATCCCACACAAGTTCAACTACATGATCAAGATCATCACCACCACCCAAGGTATGCTGTTCCATCTTAGAGAAGCTTTACCCCAAGTCATGGGTAAAAGCAGGTCAACAAGATGTGAACACATCAAAATGCTTAAACGAAAAAAGGCAACCCCATTTTGAGCTTAAATGATGAGTATGACCTATGATCAAGTGTCCTCACATGACTCCTAAGTCAATATACTCTAACATAGGTGACTTTGTCGTTGACTAAGTCTAGATGAAGTTCTCTAGTGTTTCCCCTTGTTCTTGCATTTGTCTCATGCATATTTGTTTCCCTTTTCAAAAAAAACTTCATCTAGATTTCTTTTTCTTTTATTTCTGTTCTGCATTTCCTACATCCAATTCATTGCAAATTCTTCAGTTAATTCCCTGCAAATCCTTGTGGGATTTTATTTTCCTAGTGAGCTGAGGTGACAAGTGCCTTTTCTCTGTGCTGAACTCGCACACACCGATTTGTCCCTTTCGGTCAAACCGAATTATCTCGATGCCACTGAAGATAACAACTCGGTGTTACCGATTTCACATGCTGAGGAGACACTTTGTCATTTGCATCCTGCACATTTTTTTCTGGCTCCACTCGATGATTCTTATCCTCTACCAGCACCTTATTTTTCCCTACTACCTTGCTATGAGACTCAAGGACCAAACCTATTTTGACTCACACTCCAGAAGACCCTTCTTGGAAATTGTTGTCAAAGGGGGAGAGAGAGCTCGGGGGAAAGAGATATAATTAATCACGTCATAGAGAGAGCCCAGATGCTTGGTATTCAAAGAGGAGAGAAGTCACATGTCTTTAGAGGGGAAAGACATGTTCATATTGTTTGTGTGTTTGCTTTTCTCTGATTTTCTTTTCCCTGTCTTCTCCTAGTATCCCACATAAGATTCAGGGGGAGCAAGACATCCAAGGGAAGGAAATCTTTGAATTCGTTGCATATCTTTACCTTTGGGGACATGTCTACACTCAAATAGAGTACCTAGTACTCATTCTATACATGTCATCCCAATCTTGGTACCCTTGTGCTTTACTTCTCTTGCTCTGTTTGGTAGATGTTTCTGTGTTGTCTAACCTTGTTTACTCAGATTCATCTCTTCCAAAGCTAGCTCAAGACCACAAGGTACGTATATGCATCACATTCATGTACATGAGGATCTCTTGCTGATGTACATATTGTTTGCAAGAAGGACACATGAACATGAAGATACATTTCTCATACTCACACCATTTGCTCTAATGCATATTGTTGGGGAACGTAGTAATTTCAAAAAAAATCCCACGCACACGCAAGATCATGGTGATGCATAGAAACAAGAGGGGAGAGTGTTGTCCACGTACCCTTGTAGACCGAAAGCGGAAGCGTTAGCACAACGCGGTTGATGTAGTCGTACGTCTTCACGATCCGACCGATCAAGTACCGAATGCACGGCACCTCCGAGTTCATCACACGTTTAGCTCAATGACGTCCCTCGAACTCCGATCCAGCCGAGCTTCGAGGGAGAGTTCTGTCAGCACGACGGCGTGGTGATGATGATGATGTTCTACCGATGCAGGGCTTCACCTAAGCACTGCTACGATATTATCAAGGTGGAATATGGTGGAGGGGGGCACCGCACACGGCTAATAGATCTCAAAGATCAATTGTTGTGTCTAGAGGTGCCCCCCTGCCCCCGTATATAAAGGAGCAAGGGGGAGGCGGCCGGCCTAGGAGGAGGGCGCGCCAAGGGGGGAGTCCTACTCCCACCGGGAGTAGGACTCCTCCTTTCCTTGTTGGAGTAGGAAAAGGGATGCGAGAAGGAGAAGAAGGAAGGGGGCGCCCCCCCTCCCTAGTCCAATTCGAACTAGTCCATGGGGAGGGGTGCGACCACCCTTTGGGGCCTTTCTCTCCTTTCCTGTATGGCCCATTAAGGCCCAATACGAATTCATGTAACTCTCCGGTACTCCGAAAAATACCCGAATCACTCGGAACCTTTCCGACGCCCGAATATAGTCATCCAATATATCGATATTTACGTCTCGACCATTTCTAGACTCCTCTTGATGTCCCCGATCTCATCCGGGACTCTGAACTTCTTCGGTACATCAAAACACATAAACTCATAATATAACCATCATCTAACTTTAAGCGTGCGGACCCTACGGGTTCGAGAACTATGTAGACATGACCGAGACATGTCTCTGGTCAATAACCAATAGCTGAACCTGGATGCTCATATTGGCTCCTCCATATTCTACGAAGATCTTTATCGGTCAAACTGCATAACAACATAAGTTGTTCCCTTTGTCATCGATATGTTACTTGCCCGAGATTCGGTCGTCGGTATCTCAATACCTAGTTCAATCTCATTACCGGCAAGTCTCTTTACTCGTTACGTAATGCATCATTCCGTAACTAACTCATTTAGCTACATTGCTTGCAAGGCTTATAGTGATGTGCATTATCGAGAGGGCCTAGAGATACCTCTCCGACAATTGGAGTGACAGATCCTAATCTCAAAATACGCCAACCCAACATGTACCTTCGGAGACACCTATAGAGCTCCTTTATAATCACCCAGTTACGTTGTGACATTTGGTAGCACACAAAGTGTTCCTCCGGTAAACGGGAGTTGCATAATCTCATAGTTATAGGAACATGTATAAGTTATGAAGAAAGCAATAGTAACATACTAAACGATCAAGTGCTAAGCTAACAGAATGGGTCAAGTCAATCACATTATTCTCCTAATGATGTGATCTCGTTAATCAAATGACAACTCATGTCTATGGTTAGGAAACTTAACCATCTTTGATTAACGAGCTAGTCAAGTAGAGGCATACTAGTGACACTATGTTTGTCTATGTATTCACACATGTATTATGTTTCCAGTTAATACAATTCTAGCATGAATAATAAACATTTATCATGAAATAAGGAAATAAATAATAACTTTATTATTGCCTCTAGGGCATATTTCCTTCAGTCTCCCACTTGCACTAGACTCAATAATCTAGTTCACATCACCATGTGATTTAACACTAATATTCACATCCGCATGTGATTAACACCCATAATTCACATTGTCATATGACCAGCGCCCAATGGGTTTACTAGAGTCAATAAGCTAGTTCACATCGATATGTGATTAACACCCTAAGAGTACTAAGGTGTGATCATGTTTTGCTCGGGAGAGAAGTTTAGTCAACGGGTCTGTCACATTCAGAGTTGTATGTATTTTGCAAATATTCTATGTCTACAATGCTCTGCACGGAGCTACTATAGCTAATTTCTCCCACTTTCAATATGTTTCCAGATTGAGACTTATAGTCATCTGGATCGGTGTAAAAGCTTGCACTGTTGTAACTCTTTACGGCGGGCTCTTTTATCACCTCCATAATCGAGAAATATTTCCTTAGTCCTCACTAAGGATTTTCTTGACCGCCGTCTAGTGATCTACTCTTAGATCAAAATTGTACTCCCTTGCCAAACTCAGAGCAAGGTATACAATAGGTCTGGTACACAGCATAGCATACTTTATAGAACCTATGACTGAGGCATAGGGAATGACTTTTCATTCTCTTTCTATTTTCTGCCATGGTCGAGTTTTGAGTCTTACTCAACTTCACACCTTGCAACACAGACAAGAACTCCTTCTTTGACTGTTCCATTTTGAATTACTTCAAAATCTTATCAAGGTATGTACTCATTAAAAAAACTAATCAAGCGTCTTGATCTATCTTATACATCTTGATGCCCAATATGTAAGCAGCTTCACCGAGGTCTTTCATTGAAGAACTCTTATTCAAGTATCCCTTTATGCTATCCAGAAATTCTATACCATTTCCAATCAACAATATGTCATCTACATATAGTTTTAGAAAATGCTACAGAGCTCCCACTCACTTTCTTGTAAATACAGGCTTCTCCAAAAGTCTGTATAAAACCATATGCTTTGATCAACTCATCAAAGCGTATATTCCAACTCCGAGAAGCTTGCACCAGTCCATTGATGGATCGCTGGAGCTTGCACATTTTGTTAGCACCTTTAGGATTGACAAAACCTTCTGGTTGCATCATATACAACTCTTCTTTAATAAATCCATTAAGGAGTGCAGTTTTCACATCCATTTGCCGGATTTCATAAAATGTGGCAATTGCTAACATGATTCGGACAGACTTAAGCATCGATACGAGTGAGAGTATTTCATCGTATTCAACACCTTGAACTTGTCGAAAAACTTTTGCAATAATTCGAGCTTTGTAGATAGTAACACTACTATCAGCGTCTGTTTTCCTCTTGAAGATCCATTTATACAATATGGCTTGCCGATCATCGGGCAATTCCACCAAAGTCCTTACTTTGTTCTCATACATGGATCCCATCTACTCAAGCCATTTCGCGGAATCTGGGCTCATCATCACTTCCTCATAGTTCGTAGGTTCATCATGTTCTAGTAACATGACTTCCAGAATAGTATTACCATACCACTCTGGTGCGGACTGTACTTTGGAAGACCTATGAGGTTCTATAGTAACTTAATCTGAAGTTTCATGATCATCATCATTAGCTTCCTCACTAATTGGTGTAGGAATCACTGAAACTGATTTCTGTGATGAACTACTTTCCAACAAGGGAGTAGGTACATTTACCTTATCAAGATCTACTTTCCTCTCACTCACTTCTTTCGAGAGAAACTCCTTCTCTAGAAAGGATCCATTTTAGCAACGAATATCTTGCCTTTCGGATCTGTGATAGAAGGTGTACCCAACAGTTTCCTTTGGGTATTCTATGAAGACACACTTCTCGGTTTCGAGCTTATCAGGTTGAAACTTTTTCACATAAGCATCGCAGCCCCAAACTTTAAGAAACGACAACTTTGGTTTCTTGCCAAACCACAGTTCATAAGGTGTCGTCTCAATGGATATTGATGGTCCCCTATTTAAAGTGAATGCAGCTGTCTCTAATGCATAACCCCAAAACAATAGTGGTAAATCGGTAAGATACATCATAGATCGCACCATATCCAATAAAGTGCAGTTATGACGTTCGGACACACCATTATGCTGTGGTGTTCCATGTGGCGTGAGCTGTGAAACTATTCCACATTGTTTTAAATGAAGGGCAAACTCGTAACTCAAATATTCTCCTCTATGATCAGATTGTAGAAACATTATTTTCTTGTTACGATGATTCTCCACTTCACTTCTGAAATTCTTTGAACTTTTCAAATGTTTCGGACTTGTGCTTCATTAAGTAGATATACTCTTATCTGCTCAAATCATTTGTGAAGGTCAGAAAATAATGATACTTGCCACGAGCATCAACACTCATTGGACCGCATACATCGGTATGTATTATTTCCAACAAGTCAATAGCTCGTTCCATTGTTCCGGAGAATGGAGTTTTAGTCATCTTGCCCAAAAGGCACGGTTCGCAAGCATCAAATGATTCATAACCAAGTGATTCTGAAAATCCATCTTTATGGAGTTTCTTCATGCGCTTTACACCGATATGACCCAAACGACAGTGCCACAAATAAGTTGCACTATCATTATCAACTTTGCATCTTTTGGCATCAATATTATGAATATGTGTATCACTACGATCGAGAACCAACAAACTTTTTCATTGGGTGTATGACCATTGAAGGTTTTATTCATGTAAACAGAATAACAATTATTCTCTTACTTTAAATGAATAACCGTATTGCAATAAACATGATCAAATCATATTCATGCTCAACGCAAACGCCAAATAACATTTATTTAGGTTTAACACTAATCCCGAAAGTATAGGGAGTGTGTGATGATGATCATATCAATCTTGGAACTACTTCCAACACTCATCGTCACTTCCCCTTCAACTAGTCTCTGTTTATTCTGTAACTCCTGTTTCGAGTTACTAATCTTAGCAACCGAACAAGTATCAAATACTCAGGGGCTACTATAAACACTAGTAAGGCACACATCAATAACTTGTATATCAAATATACCCTTGTTCACTTTGCCATCCTTCTTATCCACCAAATATTCAGGGCATTTCTATTTCCAGTGACCATTTCCTTTGCAGTGTAAGCACTTAGTTTCAGGCTTTGGTCCAGCTTTGGGCTTCTTCGCGGGAGTGACAACTTTCTTGTCATTCTACTTGAAGTTCCCTTTCTTTCCCTTTGCCTTTTTCTTGAACCTAGTGGTCTTGTCAATCATCAACACTTGATGCTCTTTCTTGATTTCTACCTCCATTGATTTCAACATCGCGAAGAGCTCGGGAATCGTTTTCATCATCCTTTGCATACTATAGTTCATCACGAAGTTCTACTAACTTGGTGATGGTGACTAGAGAACTCTGTCAATCACTATCTTATCTGGAAGATTAACTCCCACTTGATTCAAGCGATTGTAGTACCCAGACAATCTGAGCGCATGCTCACTAGTTGAGCAATTCTCCTCCATCTTTTAGCTATAGAACTTGTTGGAGACTTCATATCTCTCAACTCGGGTATTTGCTTGAATATTAACTTCAACTCCTGGAACATCTCATATGGTCCATGACGTTCAAAAACGTCTTTGAAGTCCCGATTCTAAGCCGTAGAGCATGGTGCACTAAACTACCAAGTAGTCATCAAATTGAGCTTAGCCAAACGTTCACAACGTCTGCATCTGCTCCTGCAATAGGTCTATCACCTAGCGGTGCATCAAGGACATAATTCTTCTGTGCAGGAATGAGGATAAACCTCAGATCACGGATCTAATCCGTATCATTGTACTAATATATTTCAACATAGTTTTTCTCTAGGAACATATCAAAAAATAAACATAGGGAAGCAACAACGCGAGCTATTGATGTACAACATAATTTGCAAAATACTATCAGGACTAAGTTCACGATAAATTAAAGCTCAATTAATCATATTACCTAAGAACTCCCACTTAGATAGACATCCCTCTAATCATCTAAGTGATCACGTGATCCAAATCAACTAAACCATGTCCGATCATCACGTGAGATGGAATAGTTTTCAATGGTGAACATCATTATGTTAATCATATCTACTATATGATTCACGCTTGACCTTTCGGTCTCAGTGTTCCGAGGCCATATCTGTATATGCTAGGCTCGTCAAGTTTAACCTGAGTATTCCGCGTGTGCAACTGTTTTGCACCCGTTGTATTTGAACGTAGAGCCTATCACACCCGATCATCATGTGGTGTCTCAGCACGAAAAACTTTCGCAACGGTGCATACTCAGGGAGAACACTTATACCTTGAAATTTAGTGAGAGATCATCTTATAATGCTACTTTCAATCAAAGCAAAATAAGATGCATAAGGATAAACATCACATGCAATCAATATAAGTGATATGATATGGCCATCATCATCTTGTGCTTGTGATCTCCATCTCCGAAGCACCGTCATGATCACCATCGTCACCGGCGTGACACCTTGATCTCTATCGTAGCATCGTTGTCGTTTCACCACCTATTGCTTCTACGACTATCGCTACCGCTTAGTGATAAAGTAAAGCAATTACAGGGCGATTGCATTGCATACAATAAAGCGACAACCATATGGCTCCTGCCAGTTGCCGATAACTTGGTTACAAAACATGATCATCTCATACAACAAAATATAGCATCACGTCTTGACCATATCACATCACAACATGCCCTACAAAAACAAGTTAGACGTCCTCTACTTTGTTGTTGCAAGTTTTGCATGGCTGCTACGGGCTGAGAAAGAACCGTTCTTACCTACGCATCAAAACCACAACGATAGTTCATCAAGTTAGTGTTGTTTTAACCTTCTCAAGGACCGGGCGTAGCCACACTCGGTTCAACTAAAGTTGGAGAAACTAACACCCGCCAGCCACCTATGTGCAAAGCACGTTGGTAGAACCAGTCTCGCGTAAGCGTACGCGTAATGTCGCTCCGGGCCGCTTCATCCAACAATACCGCCGAACCAAAGTATGACATGCTGGTAAGCAGTATGACTTGTATCGCCCACAACTCACTTGTGTTCTACTCATGCATATAACATCTACACATAAAACCTGGCTCAGATGCCACTGTTGGGGAACGTAGTAATTTTAAAAAAATCCTACGCACACGCAAGATCATGGTGATGCATAGCAACAAGAGGGGAGAGTGTTGTCCATGTACCCTCGTAGACCGAAAGCGGAAGCGTTAGCACAACGTGGTTGATGTAGTCGTACGTCTTCACGATCCGACCGATCAAGTACCGAACGCACGGCACCTCCGAGTTCAGCACACATTCAGCTTGATGACATCCCTCGAACTCTGATCTAGCCGAGCTTCGAGGGAGAGTTCTGTCAGCACAACGGCGTGGTGACGATGATAATGTTCTACCGACGCAGGGCTTCATATAATCGTCTAGAGGTGGAATATGGTGGAGGGGGGCACCGCACACGGCTAATAGATCTCAAAGATCAATTGTTGTGTCTAGAGGTGCCCCCCTGCCCCCGTATATAAAGGAGCAAGGGGGAGGCGGCCGGCCTAGGAGGAGGGCGCGCCAAGGGGGGAGTCCTACTCCCACCGGGAGTAGGACTCCTCCTTTCCTTGTTGGAGTAGGAAAAGGGATGCGAGAAGGAGAAGAAGGAAGGGGGCGCCCCCCCTCCCTAGTCCAATTCGAACTAGTCCATGGGGAGGGGTGCGACCACCCTTTGGGGCCTTTCTCTCCTTTCCTGTATGGCCCATTAAGGCCCAATACGAATTCATGTAACTCTCCGGTACTCCGAAAAATACCCGAATCACTCGGAACCTTTCCGACGCCCGAATATAGTCATCCAATATATCGATATTTACGTCTCGACCATTTCTAGACTCCTCTTGATGTCCCCGATCTCATCCGGGACTCTGAACTTCTTCGGTACATCAAAACACATAAACTCATAATATAACCATCATCTAACTTTAAGCGTGCGGACCCTACGGGTTCGAGAACTATGTAGACATGACCGAGACATGTCTCTGGTCAATAACCAATAGCTGAACCTGGATGCTCATATTGGCTCCTCCATATTCTACGAAGATCTTTATCGGTCAAACTGCATAACAACATAAGTTGTTCCCTTTGTCATCGATATGTTACTTGCCCGAGATTCGGTCGTCGGTATCTCAATACCTAGTTCAATCTCATTACCGGCAAGTCTCTTTACTCGTTACGTAATGCATCATTCCGTAACTAACTCATTTAGCTACATTGCTTGCAAGGCTTATAGTGATGTGCATTATCGAGAGGGCCTAGAGATACCTCTCCGACAATTGGAGTGACAGATCCTAATCTCAAAATACGCCAACCCAACATGTACCTTCGGAGACACCTATAGAGCTCCTTTATAATCACCCAGTTACGTTGTGACATTTGGTAGCACACAAAGTGTTCCTCCGGTAAACGGGAGTTGCATAATCTCATAGTTATAGGAACATGTATAAGTTATGAAGAAAGCAATAGTAACATACTAAACGATCAAGTGCTAAGCTAACAGAATGGGTCAAGTCAATCACATTATTCTCCTAATGATGTGATCTCGTTAATCAAATGACAACTCATGTCTATGGTTAGGAAACTTAACCATCTTTGATTAACGAGCTAGTCAAGTAGAGGCATACTAGTGACACTATGTTTGTCTATGTATTCACACATGTATTATGTTTCCAGTTAATACAATTCTAGCATGAATAATAAACATTTATCATGAAATAAGGAAATAAATAATAACTTTATTATTGCCTCTAGGGCATATTTCCTTCAGTCTCCCACTTGCACTAGACTCAATAATCTAGTTCACATCACCATGTGATTTAACACTAATATTCACATCCGCATGTGATTAACACCCATAATTCACATTGTCATATGACCAGCGCCCAATGGGTTTACTAGAGTCAATAAGCTAGTTCACATCGATATGTGATTAACACCCTAAGAGTACTAAGGTGTGATCATGTTTTGCTCGGGAGAGAAGTTTAGTCAACGGGTCTGTCACATTCAGAGTTGTATGTATTTTGCAAATATTCTATGTCTACAATGCTCTGCACGGAGCTACTATAGCTAATTTCTCCCACTTTCAATATGTTTCCAGATTGAGACTTATAGTCATCTGGATCGGTGTAAAAGCTTGCACTGTTGTAACTCTTTACGGCGGGCTCTTTTATCACCTCCATAATCGAGAAATATTTCCTTAGTCCTCACTAAGGATTTTCTTGACCGCCGTCTAGTGATCTACTCTTAGATCAAAATTGTACTCCCTTGCCAAACTCAGAGCAAGGTATACAATAGGTCTGGTACACAGCATAGCATACTTTATAGAACCTATGACTGAGGCATAGGGAATGACTTTTCATTCTCTTTCTATTTTCTGCCATGGTCGAGTTTTGAGTCTTACTCAACTTCACACCTTGCAACACAGACAAGAACTCCTTCTTTGACTGTTCCATTTTGAATTACTTCAAAATCTTATCAAGGTATGTACTCATTAAAAAAACTAATCAAGCGTCTTGATCTATCTTATACATCTTGATGCCCAATATGTAAGCAGCTTCACCGAGGTCTTTCATTGAAGAACTCTTATTCAAGTATCCCTTTATGCTATCCAGAAATTCTATACCATTTCCAATCAACAATATGTCATCTACATATAGTTTTAGAAAATGCTACAGAGCTCCCACTCACTTTCTTGTAAATACAGGCTTCTCCAAAAGTCTGTATAAAACCATATGCTTTGATCAACTCATCAAAGCGTATATTCCAACTCCGAGAAGCTTGCACCAGTCCATTGATGGATCGCTGGAGCTTGCACATTTTGTTAGCACCTTTAGGATTGACAAAACCTTCTGGTTGCATCATATACAACTCTTCTTTAATAAATCCATTAAGGAGTGCAGTTTTCACATCCATTTGCCGGATTTCATAAAATGTGGCAATTGCTAACATGATTCGGACAGACTTAAGCATCGATACGAGTGAGAGTATTTCATCGTATTCAACACCTTGAACTTGTCGAAAAACTTTTGCAATAATTCGAGCTTTGTAGATAGTAACACTACTATCAGCGT